>NW_005871221.1:245086-270668 GCF_000147115.1 Myotis lucifugus
AGCACACAGGGGGCACCTGGCCCACCCAGCCCTTCTAGGCTTTAGAAACCCAGGCCAGTTCTTGGCTCAGCTCACTCCAGTTCCCGGCACCCTACTGCCCCACCTGACCCAACACAAGCTTCGTCAGACCCCAGAGCCCATGGTTCATCCCAGGCCTCGAACAGACCCCCATCTCCTAGCAATTGTCCACATGCCCATATGCTGGGCAAATGATTTACCCACGCAGGCCTAGAGCCAGGGTTAGGGGGCCAGCCTCAGGGAAGCATCTAGAACAGGGGTGGCCCGAGGTTCCTATAAGGCCCACGAAATCATTGGTCTGGCCCTGCCAAGGCATTAGGGGTGAGTTAATGAAATGTTTGACCAAATATAGCCGGCTAATTTTTAAGGTGATAATTTTTGCATGGCCCACAAATGATGTTATAAATATCCGGATAGCCCTTGGCGGGAGAAAGGTTCCCCACCCCCAATCTAGTAGGAGGGGTTTAAGCAGAGGTGCCTGCCCTCCAGCACTTGGGGAAAGGTACAAGCCAAATATGCCCTGCACAGCCCCAGCAGGGCACCCCCCGCAGGGGCCAGGTGCTACTTGAAAGGCCTCTGGTCACAAGGCTGGAATATTTGAAGCTGAGACCATGCAGGAGTGACTGCATCAATTTGCTAATGCATCAAGTCCCATTTTCACACATTCTAGGCTTTTCCAAAACAGCTGTCTGATCCTAAAGAAAAGGGTGCCAAGCAGAATTGGCTGTGGAAGAAGAGGTCCCGTGGGGAAGCCATGCAGGTGTCTGTGTCGCTCCAATGGCACTGGTTCAGATGGCTTCACAGGCAAATTCCAGCAAACCATTCACGGACAGACAACCCCTATGTTATCCTGGAGCCTTGGCTAACCGTTCACACACCCATGCCCCCACATACACACAAACACACACACAAACACGGTGGCCTCTTGCAGGGGCACCTGGCCCACCCAGCCCAACCGTTATTTAAACGGTTACACGGGGGGAAAAAAAGTTTTCAATGTCATTTCTCAAGTTTAGCACAACCCGATACCCAAATCCAACAGAGATAACACCAGGAAAGAGAAGGGCAGGTCTATACAGAACACTAGCTCCCTGAGATGTTAATATATATTTTTGGCAGTCAAATAATTTGAGAAAATGGTGCATACCACTTATAGTCTACTTTTTTGGAGAATCACAATAAGTATTAGTATATGAAGGTCTATGTGAGACACAGGAGTGAAGAAACCTATTTAACCTGGCATTTCTTAAACTCATCTGAGCCAGGACCAGAAGTTTATTGATCAATCTCCAATATGTAAATCACTGCTATAGACCAACCCACTTCAGTATATAGTAGTTGTAAAACTACTGAGTAAAATTTTAGCAATTTTATTCAGTAGTTTTACAAATCCAGCTTGCTGAAAAACAAATAAGAACCCACCAAGAACAAACAAGATTTATTCCAAAAGTACAAGGATAATTCAGTGTTAGGAAATCGGTAAATTCATCGCATTGTTAAAGGAAAACAGATCACAGGATCTTATCAACAGGATAGATGCTTTAAAAATATTGAATAAACTTCAACTACTTTTTAATTTTTAAAAACCTCTTAGTAAACTAGGAAGAAAATTTAAACATCTTAGCATGACAAAGTTTATTTATCAACAGCCATCAATAAACATTCTAATGGTGAAACACTAAAGGTATTCTCATTTAAGTAAAAAACAAAACAAAGATGCCTGCTGTAACTGCTAAAAACTGTAGCCAATGCAATAAAATAAGAAAACTAAATAGGAAATACAAATATTGGAAAGGAAGAGACAAAATTGTCATTATTTCTTCATGATGTAAGTGCATACATAAAAATTGAAGAAAATCAACTAAAAATTTTAGAGGTTTTGGTAAAGTAGCCAGTTATCAGGTAAGCATCAAAACCAATGGCTTTCCTAAGTGCTAAGGGAAAAGCCTTCTTTTCCATATTGAAGAACTTCGCCTTTCTCCACCCTGGGGAGGATGAATGATTTGTCTGATTCGTGAGTTTGGGAGAAGGAATCAGAAAAGAATAGATGCTTCTGAGTTCTCTTTTTGGCATTGTCTGATGCATGAAGCAAATATTTTCATGTACTCTCCACTGTTTAGTAAGTTCCTGGGGTAGAGAGATAGTGTTGTCCAGTAATGCCTGCTACTATAGAAGTAAATCTATCCAGTTCAGGGGAAAATAAAGAAAGCCCCACTTAGCTACAGTTCAAATGCTATAGTTTCCAGTCAGCTTTATTAGTAATAAAAGAAGTATTTTCATTTCCTATGTCTCTTTCCTATAACTATGCCTCAGTTTCTTCCAAACTAAAAAGAGGGAGCAAAGTATTACTTATAGGAACCCCTAAATAAAACACTAAATACCAGTCATTTCTATTCAAAAAGTATAACATTTATATATATATATATATATATATATATATATATATATATTTGCATTAGCAATGAATACTATAAAATACCTAGGCATAAACTTAGCAAGAAATAGTAAGGCACAGAAAGAAACTATAAAAGCTTACATAAGGACATACAAGAAGTCCTTAATAAATGGAAAAGTATAACAAATCTCTGTGCAGGAAGTCTGAATATTGCAAAGATGTCATATCTTCCCCACTCAGTTCATAAATTTAATCCAAATCAAAGAACCAACATGATTTGGGGGGCTTGGGTACAATGGAACATGACAATTATTTTCAAACTTATCTTGATAAATAAATATGGGGGGAAATCCAGGAATTATTTTCAAAATTGACTAATTATATTATTATTATGACTAGAGGCCCGGTGCACAAAAATTTGTGCACTCGGGGGGGAGAGGGGGTCCCCCAGCCCGGCCTGTGCCCTCTCGCAGTCTGGTACCCCTCGGGAGATAATGACCTGCTGGCTTAGGCCTGCTCCTGGGTGGCAGAGGGCAGGCCCAATCCCTAGGTGCAGCCCCTGGTCGGGCTCAGAGCAGGGCCCACTGGGGAGTTGGGGCACCGCCCTCTGTCACACTCAAGGCAGGGTCGATCGGGAAGTAACGGCGCCACCCCCTGTCATGCACAGAGCAGGGCCGATCAGGGGGTTGGGGAGCTCCCCCCTATCAGGCACAGAGCAGGGCTGATCAGGGGGTTGGGGCGCTGCACCCTGTCACGCTGGTCCCAGTGCCGGGAGGCCTCATTGCTCTGCTGATCCCGGTGCCGGGAGGCATATTACCCTTTTACTATATAGAATAGAGGCCTGGTGCACGGGTGGGGGCTGGCTGGTTTACCCTGAAGGGTGTCCTGGATCAGGGTGGGGGTCCCCACTGGGGTGCCTGGCCAGCCTGGATGAGGGGATGATGGCTGTTTGCATTTGGTCACACCCCCTTCAGGGTGGGGGTCCCCACTGGGGTGCCTGGCCAGTCTGGGTGAGGGGCTGAGGGCCGTTTTCAGGTTGGCGGGTGACTGAAGCTCCCAACCGCTCCTTTTTTTCTTTTTCTTTTATTCTGGGCCAACTTTAGCTCTGAGACCTTTGCTGCTGAAAGCAGGGATCTGGCCTTTGTTTACCTTCTGTATTTGAAACTTTGTTGCGACTCCAGCTCTGAGATCCCGGCTGACTGAAAACAGGTTTCTGGGGTTTTGTTTAGCTTCTATATTTGTTACAATGTTTCAAACTGCAAGCTCAGAGGCCGGCAAGGCAGGTGGGGAAGCTTGGCTTCCTCTGTCACTGAAGCAAGCAAGCCTCCCTGTTCGCTTCAAGCTGCCTGGCTGCTGGCCGCCATCTTGGCTGGCAGTTAATTTGTATATCGCCCTGATTAGCCAATGGGAAGGGTAGCGGAGGTATGGCTAATTACCATGTTTCTCTTTTATTAGATAGGATAACACTACAATAATAATAATGAATATAAAATATAATGTAAAATTTACATTTTGATATGTTACAGCAGTATTGTGTGTAGAAATACACACTTTTATCATATATTAAATTCCCTGTTTACAAATGCTTTGTTTTTATTCACTGATCTATATGTATACTCTTACTACCCAACTCCAAGCTATATTCTCTTGCCTAGACCACTTCAATAATTTCTTTACTGGTCTCCTGGTTTTGCCTCCAGCCAAACAATGGAAAATAGCAACCAGAATGATCATTTTAAAAAAAATAATAAAACGCAACAAGTCACTCACTTGCTTAAAGCCCTCCATGGCTTTTCATAACATTCAAATGCTCCAACGTGACCTACAAGAGCTCATGGTGTCTGGACCTTGCCTGACCCTCCACCTTCATCTCAGCTGCTCTAGGCCCACGGGTTTGCTTTGAGATCCTTAAATATCAAAGCTCTTTCCTCCCTGGGGATTTCACCTGGAGCGCTCCTCCTCTCCATCTTTACAGCGTCTGGACCCTCTCATTCTTAACCCTCAGCATCAATGTCACCTCCTTTGGAAGCCTTCACTGGTCATCTGTCTAAGTAGGTCCCTGATGTTTTCATACCGCATCGGTTCACAATTTGTAAGCACCTCCTATTTGTTCACCTGTCCCACTGTCAGTCTCCCCACCGGACTAAAAGCTCCACCAAGGTATCTGTCCATTAAGCATAAATGGGCCACCCAGACTAGCCCCTCAGTAAAAGTCTGCTTAATAGATAGATGTGTCAACACTTAATATGTGCATACCCTTTGCCCATGTCCAATAATGATCCAAAGTAAACAATCAGGCAAGTGCACACAAATGTATGTTCAGGGATAATTATTTCAGCGTTGCTGATAATGGGGAAATATTGAATATATCCTAAAGGTCTAGCACTAGAAGACTGAGTCATTAAAAAAAATGACATAGAAATATACCATGGTATTTTGTTAAGTAAAAGAGGCAGGCTTATAGAACAGAATGTATTTATTCTACCAGCCCATTAATTTTATACTTAATTGTGGTTATGTATATGTACTAATATATGTGTAAAATACTTGGGGAAATGTATACCAACGTTAACAGTTTAATGGCAGCTATATCTGTAGGGAAGATAGAGACTTTATTTTCTCTTTCAGCATATCTAGATCTACATAGCTTAGAAATTTGGATGCAAGTAACAGAACACCCAACAACAGTGGCTTGGACAGTAGGCATTGATTTGAAAGGCCAGCAGTCATCTACCTCAGTCTTCTTGTTGTAGGAGAATGAAGACATTAAGAACATGCCTTCCATCCTTTGCTGACATCCTCAGGATGGTTGTCTTTTATGTTTGCGTTTGTTGCCTCCTGGGCACAGATGACTCCTCCAGCTTCAGAGTCATGGCCTCCTCTCCCAGGGCAGGAGATTGGGTGGGAAGCAAAATCTCTCCCAGAAACTCCCCAGCAGACCCCCTAGGATCACACGGGCCAGAAATGGGTAACATGGCCACTCCTAACTGCAAGGGAGGCTAGGAAATCGGCTTTATCAATGATGGTCATCTCCTAAGGCTGGTTATATTGTCAGGCCAATAAAAATCCCCGTTCCCTTGGACAATAATGTGGAGGTTCCTCACACAATTGAAAACAGAACTCCCTGTGATCCGGCAGTTCCTCTTCTGGGTGTATGTCGGAGGCATATTTGCCCTCCCCTGTTCACTGAGGCATTATTTACAATGGCCCAGACATGGGAACAACCGGGTGTCTGTTGACGGATGAATGAACAAAGGAAATGTGGGATACAGATGCAACAGAACATTGTTCAGCCATAAGAAGAAAGGACAGCCTGCTATCTGTGACAGCAGGGATGAACCTTGAGGACATTATGCTGAGCCGAAATAAGTCCGACAAAGAAAGACAAATGCTGCGCGAGCTCACTTATATGTGGGATCTACAAAAACCAAACTCATAGACACAGAGAGTAGATTGGCGGTTGCCAGGAGTCGGGGTGAGGGGCATGGGGAGGTGGGTGAGGGTAATCAGAGGGTGTAAGTTTCCTATTATAAGATGAATAGGTTCTGGGGGTGTAATGTACAGCATGGTGACTAGAGTTAACAGTTCTATATTGTATATTTGAAAGTTGCTAAGAGAGTAGATCTTAAAAGTTCTTACCGCAAAAGAATTTAAAAAAAATGTAACTGTAAGGTGATGGATGTGTTAACTGACCTTATTGTGGTAATCATTTCACGATAGTGTAATATCAAATCATCATGTTGCATACCCTAAACTTACACAATGTTGTATGTCAATTATATATGAATAAAGTTGAAAAAAAGAAAATTCAAAAAAAAAATCACTGTTTCCTTATCAGGGAGGAAGGTTAAAATTTAAAATTTTTTACATAATGAACATATATAACTTTTACAATCAGGAAAACAATGTAAACGCATTTCAGACGTGATGCGATCCCAGGAGGTATTCAACGCCACAAGCTCCTTGTCCTGAAAGAGAAGCAGGTAGGTGTGGCCACAGTTTGGAGAGCAGGTCCTCGCTGCTCACTAGGTCTCGCCCACGCAGGTCAAGGACCAACTCAGGCAGCTTCCTGAACCCGAGCTCTCCACCACTCACTTTTGTCCTCCTTCAGGGCCCCCTCCATCCTTACTCCGAGGGTTGTGTCTGGTATTGATCTGTGGGACCCAGAACGGACTGACTGCCTTGGGAGAGCGAGAGTAAAATTTCATCAGTTGTCAGCCCTGCCAGCTACACAGAACCTGTCTGTGGTCTGAGGAGCTTCTGATCTGATCTGCGCTCTCAGATTGAACACGGATGCTTGTGGGAGCAGGAGGCAAGCAGGTGGGGTGAACGTGTTGTGGGGCAGGTGTGTACATGTGGCTGGCTCCTTTTCACAAGAGGTTGACTGGAAGGATGTGAAAAATAAGCACAGAATAACCACAAACAGTGCTGTTGAAACTAAGAAACCATAACCACGTGCAGGATTGCTTCCCTTACAAGGAGGAACCGCATAATGACAGACCCACAGTGTAATTCTTTCCATAGCCTCCTTAATCAAGAGGAACTTGACCCTAGAGATGGCACAAAGAAGGCATTGAAGACACATGTCCATATATTCACTGAGTATTGCTTACAATAGCCAAGATATGGAAGCAACCTAAGTGTCCATCAAAGGATGAGTGGATAAAGAAGAAATGTTGCATATATTCAATGGAATATGACTCAGCCGTAAAAAAGAATGAAATCTTGCCATCTGCAACACCATGGCTGGACCTAGAAGGTATTGTGCTGAGTGCAATGAGGCAGAGGAAGACAAATGCCATATGATTTCACTTCTATGTGGAATCTAAAAAAAATAAATAAACAAGC
Source organism: Myotis lucifugus (assembly GCF_000147115.1). NCBI lineage: Eukaryota > Metazoa > Chordata > Mammalia > Chiroptera > Vespertilionidae > Myotis > Myotis lucifugus. Next base: position 252,348 of record NW_005871221.1, read on the forward strand.
AGAACGGAAACAGACTCATCGATTCAGAGATCAGTCTGACAGTTTCCTGTTGAGAGGGCCTTGGGGGGCTGGGTGAAAAAGGTGAAGGGATTAAGAAATACAAATTGATAGTAATAGAATAGTCAGAGGGATGTAAACTACAGCACAGGGAATATAGGCAATAATATTGTAATAACGATGAACGGTATCAGGTGGGCACTAGATTTATAGGGATGATCACTTCGTATGTTCTAGAATGTCTAATCAGTGGGTTGTACACCTGAAACAAATACAATATTATATGTCAACTGCAATTAAAAAACATTTTTTTAAATGAAGGCATTGAAGAAAAGCTGTTTCCTTTTCTCTTGAATGAACAATGTCAGTTCTTCAATGGCAATTGTACTGGTGACTCCCAAATTTATGTCCCTGGCCTGGATTGTCCCTGAACTCCAATCGTGTATATCCAATAGCCTGCCTGACATGCCCTTGGATTGCTAGTGGGCATCTCCAATATAACACATCTGGAATTCAGCTCCTGAGCATCGCTTCCACACCTGCTCCCCCCCCCCCCCCGACCCCCCGTCTTCTCTGTCTCATCTACTGGAAACATGTTCTTTCCAGTTGCTCAGCCAAACACCTGGGCGCCATCTTTGCCTCCCCCTTTTCTCTTATGCATCACATCCAATATGTCAGCCTCAAGGCTCAGGATGGTCAAGGAGGTGCCTCTACCGAGGGCCCAGTTCATTCTGATCTGTGGGAGAAGGCAGAGCATGCTCCATTGGGAGGATGCATACAAGTGGGCCAGGCAGGAAACGGTGGGGTTGGGCCCAGGAAGGAGGGTGGAAACAAGCACAAAGGGCCCCAAAAAAGGAGGGGATCTTCCATGGAGATGACAGGGAGGTGAGCCTGACTGGAGGGGCCAGGTGAAGTGAGACTGGAGAAGTGGGTGGAATCTGGCCAGCTGCTCAGGTCCTGACCAGGGTTCTGTAGGTGCCCCCAGCTCACTCTCCAGGTCCCTCCGGAGCCTGTCCCCAATCCCCAATGCATTGCCTGCTCCTCCAGCATTCCCCCAGACTCCCAGCCTTTGCCCATTTGGCCGCCCTTGACTCTCGGCAGCCTGGTTCCTAAGCCTATGTGTTTGGCTCTGGACCTTGGCTGCTGCTGTCCACCCAGTCGTGTAGCCTCCAAGTACCAGTTCACGGGCCAGGCCTGGTCAGTGAGACAGGAAACCCAAATAGGAAGATGAGAAAACGAAGGACAAGGTGGCATTGTAGAAGCAGAATTGCATTTCCATCGGCACGCTGCCACCTCACAGGAAGATGGCTGGACATAGTGACTGTGTGGGGAATGTCTGGAATGCTCTGGCTCAAAATGTAAGCCACATGGTGAGCCCAACATTTATTTTAGGGGCCGGAGGGGAAAGACACCCCAAACAGGTAAGCAGTTATTACAATAAGAGGCCTATGAGACTGCCGATTGAGAGCTACAGGCATGGCCACATGATGTGAGCATTAACATGTCACAGTAAAAGAAGATGAGCAGTGATTTTAAATGTGACTCCCAACTTGAAACTTTCGAAGGCGTTCTTTGAATGAAAAGTGGTCGTTTGCCTCAAGCCGCTTCTTACCCATGCAACTCTGAACAGGTCCACAGTGGGTCATGGCACAGGCATACTTACTTAATGATGATAAAAGCTTCTATGGGCAATTCCAGGAAGCCAATTAACGTATAGTATCCATGTATACCCACTAATGTGTCATGCATGTGCTTGGTGCATGTGTGTGTATGTGTCTGTGTGGGTGGAAAGCTGCCAACTGTCTTTTCTATGAAAGAAATGTTCTTTATTGTGCTATTATTTCCTTCTGGCTTATAAATATTAAGATGTCCTTTATTTTGTGAAAGGACGATGACAGTATAGACTTCTGAGACAAAAATTGCTCTTTGTTAGTTTCTAAATTATTTTGTAATTTACCAATCCAACATCCCAAAATCTGGGAATCAGGGCCTCCCTGATTAAACTTTGGTTCTGAACTCTGGACCCCAGTTTTGGCCCGAGCATCCCTCCAGGATACAACTTTCTGTGTTTTTTGGTCTAAGAGGTAAAATTTGCATGACATTTGAAGCCACAAGTGAGCCTGGCCAATGTGGCTCAGTTGTTGAGCATCAACCCATGAACCAGGAGGTCACGATTCAATTCCTGGTCAGAGCCCATGCTCAGGTTGCAGACACCATCCCTAATAGGGAGCGTGCAGGAGGCAGCCGATCAATGATTCTCTCTCATCATTGATGTTTCTAGTCCTCTCTCTCCCTTCCTGTTTCTGAAATCAATAAAAACACATTAAATAAATAAACAAACACATAAAGCCACAAGTGACAAATTCCAAAGGGTTGTAATTTCAGAGCCAAGTCACAGCTGGGATTCCCACTGCTGCCATGATTCACATTTTTCCCACAGTAACCAGAGTGCCAATTTGAAATATAAATCAGATTATTTTACTGTCTGTGGTAGAGACAGCTGGGGCTCACCAAGGTATCTGTGTGCCCATTTCCATTTCCCAGCTGCCTCTGTGGTTAGTTGACCATGTGACTAGTTCTGACCAATGGGATATGAGCACAGTGATGGGTATTACTTCCAGGTGGATAAGTATCTGGTGTGTCTTCCCCATTCTCTCCTTTCCTTCTACCTGTCCCCAGGGAGGTAACATCAGGGTGAACTTGAAGCTACAAGATGATGGAGCTACAAGATGAAGGCAGGCTGAGTTCCTTAGTTGTTTAGAGGAAATCCTCCAGACACACAGTAAGCTGTGACATAAGAGTGAAATAAACTTCTCTTGTGGAAAGCCACTGAGATTTGAGTGCTTATTTGTTACTGCAGCGTAGCCTATCCTATTCTGACTGACAATCACCCTTGCTAAAACACCCACCAGTGCCTTCCCAATGCGTTCAGAAAAAGATCCAAAATACTTTCCTTGGCCTACAAAGCCCTACCGGTTGTGCCCCTGCCTACCTCTTGGCATTCCTCTCCTGTCCCTTGTCCCCACATTCACTATGTTCTAGGCACAGCAGCTACTGAAGGAGGCCCAAACGCACCGAGATCTTTCACACCCTGGGCATTTCCACTGGTGGTTCTTTCTACCTGCAAATTCTGCTGCCAGATCCTACTCCCTCTTGACATTCATCTCAACTGCCTCAGAGAAGCCTTCCTTCATCACCCCGGTTGAAAAGTCTCCACTTGTCACTCCGTCTCATCATGTTTTATTTTCATCCCGGCGTTTATCACGACCAGGTATTTCCTTTTTTTATTTAATTGTTTGTTTGTTTCCCATCTTGCCTGTCTTGTTTACCACCGAGTCCCCAGCGCCTGGTGAAGAACCTGGGGGCACAGTTGAGGCTCAAAAGATCTACGGTTGTTGTGTAAGTGGATGAATGAACAAATGACACAGCGCGGTCTCTGCTGTCTGCCCAAAGAGTGGACTGTGCTTAGTAAGCAATGGGACAGTGTTCCTGTTCCCTACTGCTCCCCACAGCAACTTATAATAAGAGCAATTGTTTACTTTGTTCATGAAGCTGGGGGTTGACTCAGTTCTGCTAGACAGTTCTCACTCGGGGTGTCTCATGAGCATACATTCAGATGGTGCCTAGGGCCGGGGTTATTCTAAAGACCTACTCACTCACATGTCTGGCCCCTGGACTGGGAAGACTCAAACATAGGGGTCTTATTCCACCAATCAGCTGTGTGACTTTAGGCAAGTTACTTAATCTCTCTGAGCCCCAAAACTTTATATGCAAAATAGGATCAGAAATGATAACGCCTACCATTTATTGGACACCTACTCTGTCCCAGGCACCATATATGCCCAATTCTTTGTGTACCTGTCTCACATAATCCTTATAACAACCTATTCTGTAGATGTTCCCATCATAGGGCCTATTTATTTTATAGATGAAGAAACTGAGATTCAGAGAAGTTTAAGTATCTTGCTCAAAGGTATATAATAGCTAATCATGCCAGAAACTTCTAGTTAGCTCACCTGGTGTGGCTCAGTGGTTGAGCATCCACCTATGAACCAGGAGGTCACAGTTAGATTTCCAGCCAGAGCACATGCCCAGATTGCAGGCTCAATCCCCAGGAGGGGCTGTGCAGGAGGCAGCTGATTAATGATTCTCTCTCATCATTGATGTTTCTCTCTCTCTCTCCCTTCCTGTCTGAAATTATATATATATCTTCTAGTTAATGTGGTACATTAAGCCAATATGGGAAATCCCATATCCTATTCTAAACACATTAAAATACTAGATGAAATATAACCCCAGAATGTAAATGCAGAGCCGAATTCATAGCTAAATTCAAAGCCAAGAAAGAAGATGCCCCAGGTACCAGATAAAGAGGCAACCTGATGTTGGGAAGATGAGCAGGACCTGAGGTTGAGGAGCTGCCTGGGCTGGGGAGCAGCTGGTCCTGTGAACGCAGTGGGCTGGAACTGAGCTTTGTGCACAAAGCCAGGGCCCCAGGGAAGTGCTTGCGAAGAGACAGAGGCACCAGGACAACTCAGCCCAGGCTTCTCCTGCCACCGATCCCCCGTGAGCAGCCCGAGGCCCCATGACCTTCAGCGGAGCTGGAACATCCAAGTGACACGACTAAGTCAGGCCTGGGGCAGGGGACCGACCTGGCCACATGATTCCCGCTGCGTGCTGACCATCAGCACTGTCGTTTATTTAAGCATGCAACCGAAACAAGCCATCTCTAGACACCCGGGGTTGTCCTTTCTCATTACCATCCGCTCTAAAAGTCTGTTAGCACTGACAAAAGATAAAGAAGAAAAAGGAAACCTGGAAGGTAAGCAAAGCACGTGGAAATCAATGAAGGGTCATTAGGATGCTCGAGTGGGAACACACTCCTTATCAAAACGTGTAGATTGTGAGCCAAAGCCATGGTTACAAGGGACTTTCACCCTAAAAAAAATAAATCTGTGTGGAAGAATCAGGCTGCAAATAAGGCTACACAGCACTCCTTAGAACAGACAGCACAAACGGGGGAATCGGGAAGGGAAAAAGGAGCCGGTACAAGGACATTTCCGGATTCTGGTGGGTTCAAGAAGACATTGTCATGGTAATTAGAAAGTACCATTCTTACCAATAAAGGCAGAAATCTACCCATCAAATTTTAAAGGGGGGATTCTGCCCACTGGTCTGCAAAAAAAGGTCAAAAGACTTGGCATTCGCCTGGGCCAAGAGTGGAAAAGAAAACAGGAGTCCAGGGCTGCCCCTGCTCCAGCTTTGTAAAGCCTGGAGCCATGGAGATGGACCCTGGAGAATTAATACGCAACCTCGCCTGGGACCACAGAAAGACTTGGGGTGCCCAGTGGAGGCGAGCTGCCCACTGCTCTGTGGATCCCACCCGGGCGCGGGGGACTCCCAGGGGAACAAGCGCTCCTTCGTGTGAGTTTGGGGACAACAGTGACAAAGCACTCAAGGAAACAAGCCACCAAGACAAAGACCCTGTGGGTACAAGCAAGGGGCCATTTGTACCCCAAGACCCGAGATAAAAGAACAACCAGGAAGAGTCGTGCATTTCAACCTGTTCAATGAAATTAAAGGACGAATGAAACAAGGCAAGGAGTGTAAGGAAAATCGGCCAGTGTGGGGCAGAGCTGATGAGCTGATATTCGAACCCAGGTCCGCAGCTGAGCCAATCCAATGCGGGCACCTCGGGTCTGCATGTCGGAGGACTGGCGGGGGACAAAGAAATCTCTGTCCTGACCATCCTGTTCCTGTTTGTTTCCAAGCAAAAGTCTGCTCCCTGGATTAGAAGCCACCAGTGTCCACCGTCTGTCGACTGCCATTGACTTTCCAAAAAAAAATAGGTCCAAGTGACCAACCGCTTTCTTGCAGGACTGATAGGTGTGGAGGAGGCAGTAAGGATTACCTACTGCTCTTCAGGGTATTAACTAGGGCCTGAGCAGAGACTCTACCTCAAAGCACAAGAATATTGTATCATTCATTCATTCGTTCGTTCATTCATTCATTATTTTTTAACCAAACACCATCCCAAGAATCCCAAGAGCAAGTCAGCAGGCCTCCGTTCCAATCCCAGCTGCGATAGCCTTCACCAAGGCCCTGTGTCTCTCTGAGTCTCCATGTTCTCAACTCAGTGGAAATAATGATTCCCTTCTTGCAGGCGTGTAGGGAGGAATAAAGAAAATGCACATGAAGCACAGAGCCAGCCTGAGCCGGAGCTGTGTATGCGAGGGGCACCCCCACCCCACTGTTCCAGGGCTCAGGGTGTGGGTTCGTTTCAGCTGGGAAGTGGGTGGAGAGTGAGACGAAGTTGGAGGCTGGGCTGCGCGCTCTGTGCGCTCCGACGGGGGCTGAGACACAGTGGCCTTCAGGATGCCGCCACCTCCCAGCCCCTGCGGCTTCCCCCTCTACCTGCCCCCTCCGCGGATTCCGCTCAGGCCCATTGTTTTGCTCCTGTATCTGGTTTTGTGACAGTTTTGAAGACACCAACATGCCACAGAATTCACACCGGAGCCAGTCCCGCCTCAGCTGCCGTCCTCTCGCCGTCATCGCCAACATATGTTTAACCCGCTGTTCCTCTGCTGTTGTAAACACACTGTCTTCTTTCAAGTCTCAAGTTAACATGATCCGTCCCCTCTCCTTTCAGATCCTGCCTTCCAGCCACATGTCTGGTCAGATTTCAGGTCTACACACACACACCCGACAGAGGACCCACGTGCACGGAGACCCAGAGGTGAGCAGATCCCGTTCCTACAGCCCCCGCCCCACCCCACCCCCCCTTCCCAGACTGTGACGTCCTGGATTACAGACCCACTTAGACGCATGGACTCTCAGGTCGACAGAACACCGCTGGGGTCTCATGAACACAGGCCCGCTGACTCCCAGGACCCCAGCATCCCCCACAAGGACAAAGCCCCCAAAGGCCAGACACTGAAGAACAGAGACACGGACACAGACACACAGATGTGCAATCATGTGCTCACAGGGACCCACAGAACAGCCATGTGCTCACAGATATTGGGCTGGACTGTGTCCGCCTGAAATCCACATGGTGAAGGCCTAACCCCCAGCACCTCAGACTCTGACTGTATTTGGAGACAAATTTCCTTTGAAGGGGAAATTAAGGTCATATGGTTGGGCCCTAATCCAATACGATGGGTGTCCTTTTAGGACCCAGACACACACAGGGATGACCCTGTGAGGACACAGGCAGGAGACGGTCATCTCCATGCTGAGGGGCGAGGCCTCGGCAGAAGTCAACTCTGCCAACACCTTGAGCTCAGACTTCCAGCCTCCAGAACGGGGAGGACAGTACAGTTCTGTTTTTAAGCCCCCACCTGTGGTACTTGGCCTGGCAGCCCTAGCGGCTCAGACAGACCTGGGGACACCACCCATCGCCTCCTTCCCAGCCTTGCACTGAGCCCACCCCCCCCCCACCCCCACCCCCCCGCCCCATGCACAGACCCGAAGCCCGGGGCCTGCTGGTGAACCCCGTTCCCCACAGCACCTTCCTCCTCCCGGAGACTGAGTTCTGTCCGGTCTCCCAGCAAGAGGAGAAGGCACCCAGGGACGTCCTGACTGGACAGTGACACCGTGGAAAGTGCTATGATGAGAATGGCTCACACAGCTGTAGGTTCCCAGGGCTGCTCCAAACACTTGGCCGGCATTAATCCATCTACCCTTCTCAACCTTCTCCTTCAGGGTCAGTACTGTTATCAAAATCCCCGTTCAAGAGATGGCAAAACGGGGAAGAGAGAGGTCAAGTGACCTGCCTGAGATCACACAGCCAACCAAAGCAGAGCTGATACTGGAATCAGGGCGGCCTGGCCCAAGCCTAGCTCTGAACCACGGAGCAATCTGCCAGCAGATCAGAGACAGGGCCGACCTAAGAAGAGGTCAAACGCTTGGTCCAGGAGAAAGTGAGCCAAAATGCTTCCCCGCAGGCACAGAATTTCCTTGGGTCTTGAGGTGCGAGGCAAAACCCTGCACGCAGGGGCTGGCAACAGCATTTGTGGGGCCCGGTGCAAAATGAAAACATAGGCCCCCTTGTTCAAAACGCAGGGGGGGAAAGTGCAACAAAAAATATTAAAATAGGAAGTTTTTTCCTATATTCAGTGGCTTCCCTCTCTACTTATCATAATATTTTTATTTGCTATTTAATGCCACTCTAAGTAAAGAAGAAGCCTAGCTCTGAACCACGGAGCAATCTGCCAGCAGATCAGAGACAGGGCCAACCTAAGAAGAGGTCATAGGTGGAATCACCAAAAAGCACGCATACTTTGTACCTGCTAGACATGTATTTCATTTCGACCAGAAAAGTAGGAATGCTGCATAAAACGAGCTCAGCTGTTTCTATTTCACTCCCTGACATGCTCTTTCTCCTCCTCGGTCTACCCATAGCTGACTGATGAGCAAGGAAGGGCTGGAGGGCAAGGAGCTCTGGCTGCTCTAGTTTTTCCTTTCCCCCTGCGTCATGGCTTTCAACGTGGGTGCTTGGCTAATCCCAGGAAGTAGCATGAATAAGAAAGGACATGATAGGGTTGCTGGTAGCTCATGTTTCTTAGGACACTTTTGCCTTCTATCCTCCAAGGATGTTTTTTTTAAACCATTTTTAAATATATATATATTTATCGATCTTAGAGAGGAAGGGAGAGGGAGAGAGATAGAAACATCAATGATGAAAGAGAATCATTGACCAGCTCCTCCTACATGCCCCCTACTGGGGATTGAGCCTACAACCCAGCATGTGCCCTTGACCGAAATTGAACCTGGGACCCTTCAGTCCGCAGGCCGATGCTCTATCCACTGAGCGAAACCAGCTAGGGCCCAAGCAAATTCTTATTTGAAGGAAAAGTGTGGCCTCTTGGGGCTGTGGACACCCCCACTGAGCTATTAAAATGACACACTTACCTTCTAATTGCTTTGAGTCTGACCGGATTCCCAGGCATCGGGGATCCCCTGGAATTCCGTGCTCCCGGGGCATTGCAAACACAGTACACCACAGGGGAGGCAAGGAGCAGGGGCTGGCATACTGCGCACGCTTCATCAACCCATTGGACTTAACCTACAAAACGCAAGTTCAAAGATAGAATTATTTACACAAATATCGACTCATGCTGCACACCTGATACTCACATAACGTTGTATGCCAATTATACCTCAACTTAAACTAAGTATTCAGAGTTTCAAAATGGCAACAGCAAAGCCCTAAGCCAAGCTCATGGCTCTCCTGAGCGTGAGTGTGACCACAGAGTCGCCTGCCCGTGAATCGGCCCTGTAGGCCCTGGCCATGTCCCTGCGCCCACGACAGCCTCGCTCGCAGCATCTCCTCCCGGGACCTGGCTGCTTCCTCAGAAAGACTATGGCCCTCCCCGGGCTCCCCAGCCTCCCCGCCCTGCCAGGTGGTCTAGCTCTGGGCCCCGTGGCAGGGAGCGCGCAGTGGCTAGAAGTCCATCCTTCCCGCTGACCTAACGTCAGGATGCTGGCATCACGAGGGCACGTTCACAGGTAGAGCTGTTAGCTGATCCTAAAGCACAGGCTCTGCCCGCCTTGCACCTGAAGAATGATTGCCCATCGGCGGTGGGGATGTGTGTGGGCTGCCGGTTCCCCCTGGTCTGTGAGTGGGGAGGGGAGTCATAAGCCAGACAGCCTGTTTTTCTCTTCATAAATAATTCACTTTTTATTGCACAAGCAGTCCCTAAATACCTTCTCCTTTCTCCCTTCTGGAAAAAAACAACAACACAGAAATAACAATAAAGCTAAGTCCTCTTTGACTCCTTCCCACTATCCCACTTACCTACCACTTCTCCCATTCCCTCCCCCCTACGAGGTCCTTTCCAAGTCTCACAGGTTGCTACTCTGATTCCCCTTCGAATCATCCTTTCTAATAGTTTGATACATTTGTGCCTATAAATTTTTAAAAAGTATTGTGCGTGTTTCTGTTTCTCTGTGTCTATTCGTAAAAAGTTGTCCTGCTTTTATGTTCTTTCTGCCACTTGTTTTATTCACGCAACGATATTTCTTCATGTTATGGCATGGATGTACCTTATTCTTTAAAATTTTAAGTTGCATGGTATCACATAGCATGGCCATGCTATGGTTTATGTAGCTACCCCTCGGCTGATGGGCATTTAGGTTTGCTCCATCCTTTTACTCCTCTGAACAATATTGCAGTAGACGTGCTTACACAAACAAGCCTCCTCGTGCGCACGCACACGCGTTTTCTCTAGGGGAGATGCTAGCAAGTGGATTTGTTGTCCTTCAAAGTGGTTGTGCCAATTTGCATCGTCACCAGCAGAATCCAAGGGTCCCTCACTAACATTTAACATCAAACTTTAATTTTTGTGCGCGCGCCAGTCTGATGAGTGACATATAGTTCATGGTAATTTAATGTTTTATTTCCTTGATTACTAGTGAAACGGAACATTCTTCAAGTTTATTGGCCATTTGAATTTCCTTTTCCATAAATCGACTGATTTTAGTATTTGCTGAGTGTTCTATTGGGCCATTTGTCTTCTTCTTATTGATTTGTTAGAATTCTTTATATATTTTGGATGCTAATCCCTTCTCTGTTATATAAATTGCAAATATTTTCTCCCAGGCTATCGCTTGTGTTTAGCTTGTTTATGGTGTCTGTTGTCATTTAGAAGTTTTACATTTTAGTAGAGTGAGATCTATCAACTGCTGCTTTTGCACTGCTTGCTTTTGGCCGGTTTCAGCTGTGATACGGAGAGGCAGGGAAAGCAGCAGCCGGATCATAGGCCCTCCCTCTGGTGGACAGATCGGACTTTCTGTTCCTCGCCCTGAGACAGCCGTGGCTTCAACAGACTCCTGCTGAGGATCTCCGGCTTAACTTGGGGTGAGGAGGGGAGACTTAGGGAGCAGGTGCTGTGAAAAGAGAAGAAAGGCACTCTTGGATGGGGAGATGGAGGTCTGAGAGTCACTGGATGTTAAAAGGTGACGACGTTATGCCCTCTATGCTGAGTAAGCCAGACATATGGCTTCGAGTCCAAGTTCTTTATGATCTGGCCTCCCTTCTTCAACTTTATTGTCAACTCTTCCCCTTCATGTAACCTTCACTCCAGTTACATTGAATTCTTTACCAAACCAAAGTCATACTTTCTGCCTTTGAGTATGACCCTTTGGCTTTTAAGAAACAGGAAAAACCCTAGCCGGTTTGGCTCCAAGGATAGAGCGTCGGCCCCTGGACTGAAGGGTCCTGGGTTCAATTCTGGTCAAGGGCACATGCCGGGGTTGTGGGCTCGATCCTCAGTAGGGGGAGTGCAGAAGGCAGCCGATTAATAATTCTCTCTCATCATTGATGTTTCTATCTCTCTCCCACTCCCTTCCTCTCTGAAATCAATAATAATAAAAAGAGAGGCAGGGGAAAAAATGATGGCATTTATTTTGAGCCAGACTCTGTGCTAACCTATTTGCATAGCATCTTATTAGTCAGGATAAGCCAGGCTATGTTGCAGTAACAAACAACTCCAAAATTCCAGGGTCTTATAATTGCCAAAGTCTATTTTTCACTCATGCTACCTTGTCGAGGGCACAGTGGCCATGGCTTGGCAATGTTTTTCCTTTCTTCCAGGACCGAAGCTTCTGGAGCCGCTTCTGGGACATTGCTGGTCGTGGTCATCTTTTCAGCAAGAAAGTGTGGCAAAGCATGAACTCACTCTTAAGAGTTTCTGCCTAGAGATTCCTTGTTCTTAATTAATGTCCCCATTGTTGTGCAATGATATCTCCAACATGGAACTCTCAGTTTCAGCTCTCCTGCCAATTCTTCCCAGGTCTCCAGTCAGACACCCACGAAAGGTAATCTAATTGGCCCAGCCACAGGTCATAGGTTACTAGCCAGTGTATGATGGGCTTTTATTGGGTCAGACACTTTCCCGGGTCAAGTGGCGGAGGCTAAGGTTACGAGATACAAAACATGACTTGGAGGCCACAGAGCACCGGGAGAAATGATTTTCGTCCCTCATAAATACCGGCACACATGCTGTGTCCTTCCTTGGGAATAACCAAGTTCTAGCTACAGTAGTAACACAGCTAAAGGAACTCTTATTATGTGAGCTGTGCTAATTACATTTAACCTTCACAACAACCACGTGACATAGGCACTGGCATTAGCCCCATTTTAAAGATGGGGAAGCTGAGATTCAGTGAGACTAAGGGACTAGCCCTCTGACTCACATCTTAAGCTTCACGGCTGGTACTTCTGAATGAAAGCATTTTACTATATATATATATAGCAGGAGGTCTGATGGCACCTCTTCCTGGAAGCCCCCCCTGATTCCCTCTTGTCGAAGTGGCTTCTTTACTGAACCTTTCTCCTGCTCACAGGATCTGAGCGCATTTTGGCTTGTGCTATGTCTGAGGGTTGTGCGGAATTCATCTCTGCATCTCCATTGGTTCATTCATTTGTTCATTCGTCCATTCATTCATTCATTCATGCATTGAATATTTACTGAGTGCCAGGCCCTGTGCACGGCACTAGGGATACATTCAAATAGAATCTCTGCTTTCCCGGAGTTTATTGTCCAGTGGGGAAGATAGACATTAAACAGATAATGACACCACTAATTATTTAATTACAATTGTTATAAATGTTATGAAGAAGTCCGGGGGGATATGAGCATTTACAACAAGGGACCTGACTCGAGAGGATGGGGACGACGCCTCTGGGAAAGCAATATTCCAGCTGAGCTCTGGAAGGGGAGGCAGGAACTGGCCAGGGCAAGAAAAGGTGGGTGGAGGGGGAAAGGGAGAGCTTTCAAGGCAGAGAAAACAGCTGGAGCCAGGCCCTGAGGCTGCCAGGAGGTGGTAAGCTGAGCCTGAGCACAGCGGGCCGGGAGGGTGGGGGAGGAGGCCAGCGCATGCCTGGCACCGCTGGCTGTTTGGACCAGTCCCCCTGCTGTATCCGAGCTGCCAGCCCAAGCCAGAGGCTCCTGGCCTTGGCTGCAGGGGCTGGAACAAGGGGTTGTGGGCATTTTGTCTCTGGCAAGCCAGGCGGCTGGAAGCAGCCGCTATTCTCTGGCCGTACCCCCTGCTCCTGGGTCAGGAGGAGGGAGGGAGCGGAGGACGTGCACAGCACAGTTTTTATATATGTGGGGCCATAATATTTAAGTGTCTTGGCTGTAAGCCTGCGACTAGGTCCCCCGACAACCCAGCCTTGCTCGGCACGCTCTAACAGCTGTCTGTAAAACCCGTTTATGGAGCCTCCATAAATTTCCCAGCTGCTGCAGACACAGGGCTGGGGACAAAGAGTCCCCGGGAGGGAGGCGCGGGAGGGCGGCAGCCTCGGTGTCTCCGCTGGCTGGTCCTCTGGGCCCCGGCTTGCCCCCTGCCCACCGGGCCGCCTTACCCTAAATTCTTTTATTGAAGCTGATCTTAACATCGACCCCGAGGGGCCTGCCTGGGCAATCCGGCTCGGCACAGACGCAGGCACTTTCAAGATTGCAGCAAAAGGTACAGTAAATCAGAATTAAGTGTCATGATAGTGATTTGAACTGACACTGTTTTCACCTTGTCCATTTACTGGGAAATATATAACGGGAATAGATTGAGCCTGTCATATTGGACCTGAAAAATACAGCTGTTAGGGTAGGAAAGGCAGCTGGCACCAAGGCAGTCCCAGTGGACAGTGGGGTATTGGGGGGGGGAAGGGGGGCTTGTTGTCAGCGTCCCATTGGGGTGAAGGCTTGTCCCGAGAGCACTGAGAACCAGGCGACACGTGGACCCTGCGGCCAGCTCCATCGCCCTGAGGACCCCAAATGCCCAGACTGTGGGGCATTTTTTGGAAAAACTTTCTATGAAGTATAACACGGATACAGGAAAGTGCACAGATCATAAGTGTCTCGCTTGATCGATCTTCGCCAACGGAATACACCAGCGTACCCAACACCCAGGTCAAGAAACAGAACAGACTCCCCCAGATGGCCCCTATGCCCTTCCCCCACCCCCCCAAGGTGACCCCTAGTCTGCCGTCTCCAGCTGTGGGTGGATTTTGTACGTGGCATTTTAATGAGGGCATTTTGAAATTCCCACCTGATTTTTGGCCTCCAAAGAAAACAGCAACCTCTCACTTTTAAAATAATGTACAAGGAATATGAGCAACGGATACTCTCGTCTCTCCTCCCAAGCTTCCCACGGAATTTTGGCCCCAATTCAGAGGCAGGGTGAGGGAGGAGGGGGAAAGAAAGAATCTGGGATTGGTATGAGATGGGGGCGGGGGGCGGGGGCAAAGATGGGTAACTGAGTGGGGGAGGGGTGAAGCTGGGGACTGGGGTGGGAAGAGGAGGGGTGGAGGGTCAGGGAGGAGCTGAGGCTCAGAGATGGAAGAAATTTCAGGGTTGGAGTTGGCTCAGGAATGGGGGACAGGGACAGGATAAGGGTCAAGGATGAATTGGGGGTGAGGTTCAGGGCACAGTCAGAATCAGGGTGGAACCATGTGGGAGGGGCTCAGGGAAGGAGCGGGTGAGAGGGTCTAATGGGCCCAGACTTTAGGATGCAGGATGCAGAAGTTCTGGGGACAAACCGCTAGCAAAAGGCAGAGGAAGGACAAGCCCTCTGCAGCCAGGGCTGAGGCCCCTTCCCTCCCCATCCTCCCAGCCCCTGGCAGCCCTGGCATGGGGGACCCTGCCTCCCAGCCCCTCCCACCTGGAGCTCCCCACCCACCCAATCCTGACGGTCTGGAGAGCAAGTGGGTGGCTCCAGCGCCACCAGCAGGTGGCGTCCAGTATTACTCTTGGTGCCCTGAGCTCTGGCTCTGGATGCGCTCAGGTGTGGCCACCACCCTCAGCCTCATCTCTCCTGCTGGACCCTGACTCCGCCCTGAACCCACCCTGCTCGGCTGCGTGCTAGTGGCCCCTGCACAACCAGGCCAGCTCCCACCCCCAAAGTCACAGCTGCTGGCCTGGGACCACCCATAAGCCTATCACGCGGGCACTGTGACCTGACCCGGAGTGTCTCCTACTGTTGGAGGACACCCTCAGGACACATCCTTTCAGGTGTGGACAGTTGTCCTTGTCAACATCCACCTTCAAGCCAGTCCAACCTGCCCCCAGCCAGGTACCAAACAGCTCAGCTCATGACGGCTGCTTCCTGCACTGGACGCCCCTTCCAGCCACTTCCTTCCCACCCACACCCGCATCCTGGCTACCCCGGAGGGACACTCCCTTTGCTCTGGCTTCGGCTTCCAACGCTGTGACCTTCAGCCCCGGATTCTTTCCACCTGTGGCCACCTCAAGGGGACATGTCCTCAAGACCCCCGCTTGGGAGTGGACTGGTTTCTCCCCATGTGAGACAAGACAAGATACTCCCCCTCCTCTTGGCCGGAAATGCCTTGAGCACCTTGTTCCCACTCGCACTCCCAATGAGGCACCACCGCCACCTTGTTTGATGTCAGTCTCCCAAGAGACAGCAAGCTCCCTGACTCCTGCATCCCCAGAACTCTCTCAATATTGGGCACAAAGATGCCGTTTTTACAAATAGCAGTAGAGCCCTAACCAGTTTGGCTCAGTGGATAGAGAGTCAGCCTGTGGACTGAAGGGTCCCAGGTTCAATTCCGGTCAAGGGCATGTACCTTGGTTGCAGGCACATCCCCAGTAGGGAGTATACAGGAGGCAGCTGATCGATGTTTCTCTCTCATCAATGTTTCTAACTCTCTATCCCTCTCTCTTCCTCTCTGTAAAAAAACCAATAAAATATATTAAAAAAACAAACAACAACAAAAAACAAATAGCAGTAGAATGATTAGATGATGAATGGCTAAAAGCACAGGTGTGAAGGTAGGAAATCTAGTGTTGATTCCTGACACCTCTAGAGTATCATTTAACTGCGGTAGGCCTCACTCTTCTCATCTGTAAAATGGGGTCATACCACCTTACTCCATGGGGCTCTGTGAGGATTGAACGCAACAATGAATGTCAATGTTGGCGTCATGCCTGGCACATGGGAAGAGCACTCAATAAATGGTACTGGTTATTATTCCTATTTTTCTCTTACTAAGGCAACAACCACCGGTGTTCCTATCCCCAGAAGCCCTTGGTTCCAGCATCCTCCACACAGCCTTTGAGGTCCTACTCGGCCTTAAGCAGGCATTTGCTCACAGCCTTGGACTACAAGCTTCAAGCCTCCTTGGGCTCATTAGAGCTTCGAAGTCAAGGCAAAATGTTAGCAGACCCTACCCCGTCCCTCCGATCCACCAGGGCCTGACTCTGTGGCAGGACTGGAGAAGGCCAGGCCCTCCCTTCCCCTGGTCCTCCCTGCCCATCGCTGGGCACTGACCTCACCTCCCCATGTCCGAGGGGCAGTCGGGCCAGCCCCGAGGATCAGCACGGCGAGGGAGCGGGGCCTGCCGCCCGGAGAGGCCGCGGTTCTGCTGATGAAGGGCCTTTATCGACCTCCCTCTGCAGCCTCCTGCCGCATCACTCACAGGCCCGGGACGGGAGCCCATTTATCTGGGGCCGGGAAGGCGAGGGGGCTGGGATTTCTCATTCTAGGGTGACGGGAGTTCACATCAGGAAATATTAGTCTGATGAGTTCCCTGCGAGGGGAAGGACTGTCAGGCATTAATCACGGGCTGGGGGGAGGCGGCGCCGGGCCCTTGGTCCGACTCCCCAGGGTCTCATCCTTTCTGGGAACTTCAGGACCTCGCTGGGCATGAAGACAAGGATGGAAATTACCCTTGAAGGACCTCGGCTGCTCGCTCGTGCTCTCGGAGGCCTTTCTGCCTGGGGCTAGAGCCCCTCCTGAGGACTTGGGCAGGGGGCTTCACTCCCTGAGTCTCAGTCTTCCTGTCTGTAAAATGGGGTGGGTATGTCCCCCGAAGAGGTCAGGTACGTGAGCTGCCCAGCTGGGAGTCCTGTACACCAGTCCTCCCCCACCCCGGCCCTCCGCTGCGCTGGCCCTCGTTCACAGCTGTGTCACAGAGTCCCGGACAAACTGTCCTCTCCAGCCTCCATCTGGTTGGGACCCTGAGCAGACCCGCCCCTCCACTTCCCGAGTCCAGCAGAGGGTGTTCCCCAAAGGCCCTGTATAGACAGGAGGCCGCGAGGGGCTGGCCACGGAGATTCCCTGGGGCCCACGGCCTGGATGTCCTCAGCCATGGGTGGGCGCACCAGCTACTGGTTCCGGGGCTGGTCTGCTACCCAGTGCCTGGCACTGAATGTACCCTGGTAGTTCCAGGCACCAGCCGAGCTCACCTGGGGGGCCAGGTGCCCTCTCGGACCCTCTCCTGGCAGCCAAAGCCTCTCCCGACCCAGCCGCTGCTCTAGCTGTTTGAGGGCAGAGCATAGACCAGTTTGTCTCAAGCTGCTGAGGGCCATTACCCTCTGCCCCCCACCCCAGAGGGTCACCCCTCCAGCTGGGAGTCCTGAGGATTCCCCTCTGCCCCTGTCTCCCGAGTGTGCGGCTCTGAGAGGCCGCTGCCTTGGCATTCAGGCACCGCCCACGGGGCAGGGTGATCACAGAGGTGAGTGTGCCCCGAGTACAGGTGCCACGCCAGGCGTGTTTGACGGCTCCGCCCAGGGAGCTAATGGCCTCCCTCCATGACATTGCTGCTCCAACGGTGGCCTCGGGGCTGTCACAAATCAGGGGGTGCTGCCCAGCGGCTCCCACTCCTCCTGGATGGCCTGTCCTAGCAAGGATGTGGAGGCCTCACTAGGTCAGGCAAAGGCCAAGTGTGTGCACCCACACATGTACAAGAGAGTGGCAGGTGTTCACTGTATGCCCCTATGCTTGGACGTGGGTGTGTGTGTGTGTGTGTGTGTGTGTGTGTGAGAAAATGTTTGTGTACACCAATGAGTCAATGTTTGAATGTATATGGATTAGTGGATATATGTCTAAAGATAAGTGTGTATCGTTGTGTGAGTGTATCTGCTTTGTATGTCCTGTATGATTTGTATGTCCTGTATGAGTGTGTGTGTGTGAGAGAGAGAGAGAGAGAGAGAGAGAGAGAGAGAGAGAGAATTATTGAAACTATACTTGTATGTCTGGTCATGGAAGTTTGTATACGACCTTGTTTCTCTGCGTGTTCCTCATAAGCATTTGTGTGTGTTCCTCTGTGCGAGTATGCCTCTGAGTGTGCAAGCACATCTATACATATGCGTCTGTGTCAGTGAACGTCCGCACCATTTTACTCAGCAAGTATTTATCGTGCACCTCTGTGTGTTAGGCTTTTGTTCTCATGCTAAGGACGTCGTATTTGAATCGACAAAAGTCTCTGCTTTGAGCACGTGAGAGTCCAGGCAGGGGAAGGACAGACAGCAAACTAGCACTAAGGAAGAAAAATTAAGTGGGTTGAGGGTAGAGTCTGAC
>NW_005871221.1:270768-302500 GCF_000147115.1 Myotis lucifugus
GGACACCCTGTGTCAGGGATGCCCTGGACCCCGAGGCTGGAGTAGAGCGAGGGGGCAGGAGCCTTGGAGTCCTCGGGAAGGAACTGAGATTTTGTCTCAGGAGCCCAGGACAGCTTTGGGCAAGGGAATGGCAAGTTCCGATTTAAATCCGAAAACACTCCCTTTGGCAGCTCTCTGAAAATGGACGGTAGGGATGGAAGAAGCCAGGGCCAGCAAGGAGTGGAGGCCAGCAAGGACGGCACTGAGGGTCACCATGGCAGCGGGGGGGGAGGGGGGGAGCGGGCGGGGGGGTGGGGATCACCAGTGACCAAGACAGGACCTATCATTTATACAACTTTTATTTTGAAAAAGTCCAACCCTAAGAAATAGTTGACAGAAAGGTGTCATTTTAATAAACACTAGCCAGCCTCATCAACCGTTTAGAGTTTGCAACCTTTGTTTCACCCCCTTTCCAACTATCGGTATTTGGGAGTTAGTTGCAGACATCACACCATTTCACCCCAGGAGGTTTCCGAGTATCTTCTAAGGGCAAGGACCTTCTCCTACCTGGCCACACTACCATGATCACACCCAAGAGTCTGACATCCGCTAACATAATACCTCATATAAAGTTTCTAGTTAAATTTTCCCAATTATCCCAGTGCTGTTGTGTCAGAAAGCAAGGGCGTCTTGCAAGAATGGCAAGGACGTGTCAAATGGACACATGATGGCCAAACTTTGAACAATTAGAGCGTACAAAAGAATAATGGCAATACTGGACGACAGCACACTGAATTATCAAATAACCCATGAAGCCAGACCAGTACTCAAAGAGAGGACAGGAGGGAAAATTCTTTACAGAACAATGTAGAATAAAAACAGAAGAAATGATACAATTAGAAAAATTACCATTTTGCAATCACCACTGCAATAACGGATTCAAATAAGGCTCACGAATGGATGTTAGAGTTGTTGGATAAAAGGTTGGGGACACAAGACATTCACACCATTTCAAAGTATCACTCAACAGATTACTTTTCAATTTCAAGTGAGAAAAGTTTCCTTTACAGAGGCAGAATCTGGCAGACACCACCTGAAGCAAGGGATCTAAGTTGGCATGGCAGACGGTGAGATACAGGACGTATTTTGAACGTAGACCCGACCGGGGTTGCCCTTGGATTGAACATGGGATTGAAGAGAGCAAGAAGAATCGGGATGACGTTCCAGACTGGGGCTTGATCAGCTAATTGAACGCTGGTGACATTTGCTAAGAAGGGAAAGGTTGAAGCAAGAGCCCATTGACAAAGTGACAATGAAGCCATCCAGGCCGCCTGGCTTGGTCCAGTTTGAGATGCCCATACGGGTGGAGTTGTCAAACAGACATCTTAGTCTCTGAACCTGTAGGCCTTGACCGTGGTTAGAAGTGGAGATGAAAATTCAAGAGGCATGAGTATACAGGTAGCCCTGGGCTGGATGACGCCATCTAGGGCTGAAGTCAACTTCTGTAGTTTTAAAATCATTTTCATGATTAAAAAAAAAAGCTTTAATTTTTCCATTATGTGATTTATATATACTTTTAAAAAAAGACTTTTTAAAAAAATAGACATATAGAAGGAACGAATTAATACTCCCCAAACCTCACCACTCCCATTTGGATGATCATTCCTCAAACACTTCCTGTTATTCTGCCTCCACACACCTGTTTGTACATTAATGGATCAATTCATACGTGCTTTTATGGACACATTTAAAACTCTGCTTAAACACTTTTTTATCTTATCCCCTTTTCCATCTCCCTGGTCCTTCCCTAATATTCCAACAGCCAATGTTAAACTTGATTTGAATCCTCTCATCCCCTCTTATGTGCCCATGCACTCATACATAGATGAAGCTTGCAAGTCATTGTCAAAATGGATCATATTGCATATATTTCCTTAGTTTTTCAATTAATAATATGGTGGAAACTCTTGCAAGTGTGAGTCTATTTTTTTTTCATGGCTACATCTTATTCCATGGCACAAATGTTCTGTGATTTAAATATTATCCAATTATGGACTCTTTCTAGTCTTTTGGACACTACAAATATTTCTGCACTAAACACCTTTGTAGAGTCTGCATTTGAGTGCTTCTGTTTAGTTCCACGGGGCAACTTCTGATTAGTGAGATGGTTGGGTTGGAGGGAATGCATATTTGAATGTTTACAATAGATTTCCCCCCATATTGCTTTCCAAAAAGGCAATGTCAATTCTCCTTTCCACCAGTCACATATGAAAATATACTTTCCCTTTCACCTCATCAGGAGTAGGTGTTAACATTCTTTTGGCACGTTGCCAATCTGACGGGCAAGGAGTTACTTCAATTTGCATTTCCCTGAGTACGAGGAGGTTGAGCCATATGTTTACTGGCCATTTGGGTTTACTCTTCTCTGAGCCTATTCATATCCTGGAGACTTTTCCTACTGGATGCTTTGTCTTTTTCTGAACAATTTGTAAGAGCTCAGAATTAACTCTTTATCTGCCATATGCATGGCAAATATATTTTTCCCGACTTTGCATTTGTCTCTTAATTTTGTTTATGGGGACCCCCCTCCGCCCTTAAAAAAAAGTTTAAATTTTATTGTCATTCAGAGAGCCTCCACCTCCAGTGACAGAATACCTTGGAAAAGGTGATTTCCCAACAGATGACAATGCTAAACCTGGACAAGATATTTTAAAGGGCCCTAGCTGGTTTGGCTCAGTAGATAGAGCACTGGCCTGCAGACTGAAGGGTCCCAGGTTCGATTCCAGTCAAGGGCACATGCCCAGGTTGTGGGCTCAATCCCCTGTAGGGAGCAAGGGAGCACGCAGGAGGCAGCCGACCAATGATTCTCTCTCATCATTGATGTTTCTATCTCTCTCCCTCTCCCTTCCTCTCTGAAATCAATCCTATATAATAAAAGGCTAATATGCAAATTGACCGAATGGTAGAACAACCGGTTGCTATGACACACACTGACCACCAGGGGGCAGACGCTCAACACAAGAGCTGCCCCTGGTAGTCGGTGCACTCCCACAGGGTAAGCACCGCTTAGCCCAGGGGTGGGCAAACTTTTTGACTCGAGGGCCACAATGGGTTCTTAAACTGGACCGGAGGGCCGGAACAAAAGCATGGATGGAGTGTTTGTGTGAACTAATATAAATTCAAAGTAAACATCATTACATAAAAGGGTACGGTCTTTTTTTTTTTAGTTTTATTCAGTTCAAACGGGCGGATCCGGCCCGCGGGCCGTAGTTTGCCCACGGCTGGCTTAGCCAGAAGCCGGCCTCAGGGCAGCGCTAAGGATGTCTGACTGATGGCTTTAGTCGAACATCCCCCAAGGGCTCCTGGACTGCAAGAGGGTGCAGGCCAGGCTGAGGGACCGTCCCCCCCGAAACCTGCATTTTACCTGTTGAGGAACCAGAGGACACATTTTGGGGCTTCCATAGGAGTTGGGAAGTGAAGGAGGAAACCCCAGGAAGGAGAAATCCATGGAGGGGGTGTTTCAAATTCTGCTTATGAACGTGGCCCAAACCTTTTCTGAACTATGACTTCAGTGGGAAAACTCTGAGAAGCCTCACTGTGCCGTCCGAACAGAGGCTGCAGCGGTGCCCACCACAGGGAAGACCGAGTTTGGCGTTGGAGTTCAGCCAAGTTCACTGCCGAGTGAAAAAAAATAAAATCAACCATCTTCCAGAGGAGCATCACAGAATCCACAGTCCCTACAACTTATCATGGACAGCGCCCAGGAGTCCATCCAAAATTACTTGACATAAGAAGAAATATGCAGTGTGCCCCATACTCAAGGAAAAAGGTAACCGTGGAGACCAACCTCACGGTGACCCAGATCTTGGAATTAAGAAGCAAGCATTTTAAAGCAGCAAGCAGAACCATACCTTTGAAGGACATGAAGGAAAATATGCCAGTTAATCAGTGCTTAAATAGAACAACTCAGCAAAGAGATAGACTATAAAAATAAGCAAATGGGAATTCTACAGCCAAGAAGTACAATATCAAATAAAAAATTAACTGGATGAGATTAAATTTTATGTAGTAAAAAGAGATTCTATTTTTTTTAAATAGACTTTAGGTTTCCTGTCACAGGTAAAAATGTCCTCTCTAATCCCTGGATTCTGCATATATTCACTGACAATCTCTCCTAAGGTTTTTATATTTTATTTTTACATTTGTCCTATTAATCCATTGGGATTTAATATTTTATATGGTGTGAGGTGAGGCTCCAACTGCACTGTCTTACAGATGGATAAGGTGCTTTTCTCTCACATTATTTATTAATTCACCTTTTCTTTTTACTGAGGTGGAATATTTATTATGTATTGAATTATCATATATACTGGGATGTATTTTTGGGCTCTTTGTTCTGTTCCAAAGTTTTCTGTCAACTCAACAATCCTATTCCCACACTATATTGTTGGCCTCTAGTGGCTTTATAGTACATTTTAATACCTATCAGGTGAGATGGACTCCTTTAAATATTTTTTGGCCATTCTCAGACACTTATTTTCCCACATAAACTTTATGATCATTTTATCCAATTAAAATGGTACTATAATTGGGATTATATAAAATTTATACATTAGTGTTGGGAGAATGGATATTTTTATATTAAGATTTTTCCATCCACCTGCATCCTTAGTTAATTGTTAACTTCTGTTTCAATTAAGGGCTCATTTTTATTAAAAAAAATAAAGATTAATGACTTAAAATATGGTTTAAAAACAAGGTAGTCAAGCTCAAGATTGTAGAACCGGCAAGTGCATTTCACACGCCTGCTCTTCATCCTCCCACTTTGTCTCTTGATACATTCGGTTATCTCTGCCCTGGTCCCTCCCTCATTCATTCATTCATCCAACTTTTGGTGGATCCGTTATAGTCTTTTCCAAGATAAGGTTTCCTTTACCCCGTTTCTTCCCACCCCAATAAAACCACTTCTATATTCCTAAAAAGAATTTATCCAAAACTGTAATATACATTTTCCATTTTTCATATCAAGTTTTTAAATGGATTTTCATAATGCACTGGTTAGGGAGATGGATGAGAGACTTTGTTTTAGCCCCGGCCAGGTTTTCTCAGTGGTTAGAGCGTCAGCCGCTCGCACTGCGCTGGAGCTGCAGTTCCCTCTGCGCCGCTGCCTCAGTCGCTCTCTCCCTTCCGCATTCTGGCTTCCAGAAATTGTGAAAGCTTTTGGCCCCCAATATCTCTTCTCCTGGTTGTTCTCACCGCTGGACGTTTATCTCCTGTTTATTTCTTTCCATTCATTCGGGTGGCATCTCAGGAGCGAAAGGCGGTGAGCACACCTTGAAATGAGCCATCTTTAAACAAAGATCCAGGCTGATCTGCGAGAAACGCAAAAACATCACCACCTCTCAACCCTCCACTCCCACCGACTTTTGTTTAAGGCCCTTCAGTGGTTCCCACGGCTCCGTACACGGCCTGCCGGACCGGCTTGGTTCCTCTCCAGCCTCATCCTGCTCCTTCTCCCTGGATCTGCTCCAGCCACATGGCCGCTTCCTCCTTCTTCCTCTTGACTTTTTGTTGTTGTTCATCCTCACCCGGCGATATCTTTCCATGGGTTTTTAGAGAGAGTGTAAGAGAGAGGGAAAGACAGGGAGAGACATCGATGTGAGAGAAACACATCGACTGGTTGCCTCCTGCACGCGCCCAGACCAGGGCCCGGGCTGGGGAGGAGCCTACAACCAAGAAACGT
Organism: Myotis lucifugus; assembly: GCF_000147115.1. NCBI lineage: Eukaryota > Metazoa > Chordata > Mammalia > Chiroptera > Vespertilionidae > Myotis > Myotis lucifugus. The sequence goes on from NW_005871221.1 coordinate 276,491, forward strand.
GCCCTTGACCAGAATCAATGTTTATTCCTTTTCTAGTCTGTTGAGCTCCCCAAGGAAGGGGACCACATCTGCTTTATTTGTCGACATAGCCAGGGCTTAGCACAACTGGTCCCTTACTCAATACTGTTTAGTAAAGGAAGGAACGAGTCCCTTAGCTATGGCAGTCTGAGTATTGGTGTCATGTGTGTCTCTGTGCATATGTGTACAGCAAAACCCTCGTGTGTGTGTGTGTGTGTGTGTGTGTGTGTGTGTGTGTGGTGGGGAGCAATAAAAAGGAGGCCCACGTAGGAGCAGCAGATCAGGGGTGATGGGCCCTTCGTCTCCTCTCCAGGCCTCCTCACGCCTCCCTCTTCCTGTCCCCGCCCTCCCCTGCCCGCCCCTCACTGTCCGGCCCTCCCAGCAGCCTCCCATCCTTGCTCGGTGGCGGGAGGAAGACGCTGGTCTCCAGCTGCCTCCGCTCGGCTGCCCTTGTGCAGTTGTCTGCCAGTTGTGCACGCCGATTGCTATGAATGCCACCATCTGGTACGCCACGTGGACATCATAATCTTTTCTTAATTACATTAGCAGCGCAATCAGTTACTGCATTACAAGGCCGGCGATGAGCTTTTAAATCTTGGTGGAAATCATAAATAATTGCACTAAGTACCAGGCGCCAGATGTGTGTGCCAACTCTGGTTGCACTAGATAAATAGTAACCTTACAAGAGTGTTAGACAGCAGGCGGTCCGGCCGGTCACCAGGCCACGCCACACCTGGGGCCCTGCTGCTGGAGAGCCCCGCCGCCCATGCACCCGAGGAGAAGGACGCAGAGGAGCCCTGTGCGCCGTGTGGGTGTTGGGGAGAGAGAGGTGCTCTCGGAGCCAGAGCCAGAGCCACAGTGGGCGCAGGAGGAATGTGGAGAAAGACAAAGGGAAAAATGAGGTGGGTGGACGGGAAGGGGGAGCAGAGAATGGGAGGACAGCAGGTGGGAGGGGAGGAGGACAGAACAGTGCAGAGAGAACAGGGGCCCAGAGAGAGAAAGGGAGAGGGACCCTGAGAGGGAGACAAAGAGAGACCCAGAGAGAGAGAAGGCCAGAGACGAAGAAAAACAGGGTGTGGGGAAAATGTCCCATGTGTGGTGAGGCCGAGGGAACAAAAGGAAGGCCTTGTTTCTTCTGACCTTTAGCTGTTGGCCGGCCGCTGGAAGGGATCCCAGGGACCAGCTCAGCAGACATATGGTCACGGGGGGATGAGGCTGTGGCCAGGCCTGCGTGGCCTTCTAGCAGGATGCTCGGGGCTCTGGGAAGGAAGCTCTCCTCCTTCCTTCATCTTTCTGAAAGCCCCCTGGGTCTGAGAGGAGGAGGCAGGACACAGAAGATTAGGGAAGCAGCTCTGGCTGGTGCAGAGGTGGCCATGGGAGGTACTTTACGCAGATAGAAGGCCCAGGATCGGGGACGTCTCTCTGAGGGCGTGGCTTTTAAGTTGAGAAATGTATGACGAGTCACTGTCAGCCAGGTGAAGAGCAGGTGAAAGAAGGGAAGAGGGTTCCAGGAGATGGGGCACAGGATGTCCAAGGCCCAGAGGCAGGTAGGAACTGAGCATGCTTAAGAATCAGAGAGAGAGAGAGAGAGAGAGAGAGCAGAGACAATAATGGAGAAAGGTATATAGAACTTAGGTAAAATGGATGACTGAAGATGTGTTTACTTCTACTCCCTCCTGAAATCTCTCAAATCAATAAATAATTTTTTAATGAAGAAAGAAAAGAGAAAATACGTTACCAAAGAAATACTACCAAAAATTTTCCATAATTAAAGGACATGAATTTGCAGATTGAAAGCAAACAAACCAGCCCATTGAAAAAAAGACCTGCAATTAGTCATGTTATTGTGACGTTTCAGAACACTTGGAATGAAGAGAGTTCCTGGAAACTTCCTGAAAGAAAGAAAGTTGTGTACAAAGAATTGGAACCCAGACTACTATTGAACTTTCCAATAGCAACCCTGGAAGTCAGAAGACATGAAGCAAAGATTTACAAATTATAAGGGAAAATGATTTCCAACCAAGAATTCTGAACCTCACCTAGTCATCCATTAACAGCGAAAGAAAAATAAAGATATTTTCAGACATGCAAGATTAAACAAATACCTTAGCTCCTGTGTGTTTCTCCTCAGGGTGCTGCTGGAAGACATACGATAGCTAAATAAGGGAGAAAACCAAGGAAGAGGAAAGCATGGGGCACGGGGAACGGGATCCAATAGAAAGGCCAAAGGAAAACCTGAAAGGATGGGAAGGAAATGTGCCAGGATGACAAGTCGTACACCAGGCAGGCCTTGGGACAAACCGCCCGGATGATGGCAGGAACCTGGAAGGCTGCAGGAGGGCTGAGTCCAGTGAAGAAAAAACAATGATAGGTTACCCGAGGAGTCTGACCAGATTGGGAGGCGTTTTAGAGTTCATTGGCAAGTTTGAGGCTGAAGTGGTGAAAGAGTCACAAACACTAGGCAAGTGAAAAAAGCAAGGCAAGTGTTAACTCTGGGAAAAATGAAAGTTGTACAAAAAAGAATGTATGACTAGTACACTACATGGCTCAGCTGTGGCCAATATTTACATAGCCCTAATTATACAAACACTAGTGGCCCTGTGCATGGATTTGTGCACATTGAAAGGAAATTAATTAGAAGGGGGCGGGAAGGGACACACCCTGGAGCCAACCTCCTGTGGTCCCTCCCTGGCTGGGCGCACCTGAAGGGTATCTGTGGTCACTGCAGCTCAACAGGAAACCAGATTTGGGGCCAATAGTGCCCCAGCAACAACATATCCCATGGCCGAAGGTGGAATTGCGAGGCCCCGAGAGGAATCAGGCTCTCTCCTCTCTGGTTTCGGGGTTCATCACCCGAAAACCGCCACTGCCAAGTCACCACAGCTCAGCAGCTCCTGCGTTGAGCATCTGCCCCCTGGTGGTCAGTGCACGTCATACCTACCGGCCGGTCATATGGTCAGACAGTCGGACAGTCACTTAGCCTTTATATATATAGATTGAGTATTCAACTAATAAACATTGTGATGTAATTATGCTGGAAGGATGTGAAGAGGGGATGTTCAGTGTGATGTAAAGAACTAAGTCCTCAGCATTCTTACTAGAAAGTTAATATATAGTTCTTAAAAAAGGTGGAACGATCAGAATAAAAAGTGGTTTTGACATATAGGACAAAGCTAAATAGCAGAAGAGATGGCTGGAGAGTTGAAAGTTGTCTCGTGGGAGGGGAAAACTGAGGATGTAGCAGGGACCACCGTTTTTTATCATAAGCATTATGCTGCTATTGGACTCTTTTAAAACATGTACATGCACTTTGATATGAATTTTAGAATTCAATTTAAGAAAAAGAAATCAGGAGGTGGCTTGAAAGGAGACAAGCAAGACGAGCAGTCACCAGACCCGGCTAGGCCCCACGGGCCACCTTCAACGGTTGGAACTTTTCCCAAGAGCAACGTGGAGGCACAGAGGGTTTTCTCTGTGACTCCAAGGGAGTGACAATGTCAAACCTGTGTTTCTAATTCAAGACTTTGTTTCCAGTTGTAATGTTTTGGGCTGACCTTCTTCCCAAATTTCCCAGGACTGAAGTATGGAGAGATGGCTTGCTCTCAGGTTAGCACGCCGAGCTGGGGCCCTCCTGCGTTGCAAGTTTCACAAAGGCATACAATTTTGAAGGTCAGGTGCAGATCAATGGGGGAGGGGGAGTTCTCGAACTTGAGTGGGCATAATACTCCCCTGGAGGGCTGGATAAAACACTGATTTCAAGGCCCCACCCTCAAAGTCTCTGATCAATAGGGTTGGGGTGGTGTTTGAGATTTTCGAATTTCTAAGCAATTCCCAGGTGATGCTGAGACTGCTGCCTACGCACCCCACTTTGAGAACCACTTTTTCTAAGGGAAGGCCCTGCAAAGGTGAGACAAACAATGGGGGCCAGCAGGACAAGGACAGACGGAGGCAAGCCTACGTTAGAGACTGGTTGATGGAGAACATCTGGCCAGGATTGTCCCATTTAGGAGGTGAAGATGGGCAAGGTTTGTTTGCTCAACAGATGCTATTAGCACAGCCAGAACTTTCCGAGTTCATTCTCTCTCTGGGTACTACCACAAGGTAAGAACAGTGCCTCCTGACACGAGAAAGGGCACACACGGGGGCATGAAACTGCAGGGACACAGCCTACAATTGCAGAAAAAGGCAAGGTAGAAAGTCTCCTTTGAGGTCCAAAGTGAAGTCTGTGCCTGAAAAGCAACACGGTCAAGGTCCTGGTCCTCACCAGAACCGGGAGAACAGGCTACAAGAGCGTCAATCACAGCTTTGGTTCAGGCAGCTGCTGAGAGCAGTTCTGCAGCCAAGTAGGTGTGGCGATGGAGAAGGCAGCTTCCTGAGACCAGTGGTTCTCATATTTCGCTACACATTAGAATTACCTGGTCCATGACCCACCCAATTAATATTTTATTTTTTTTAATTGATTTTAGAGAAGAGGAAGGGAGAGGGAACAGAGAGATGGAAACATCAATGAGAGAGAAACATCGATCGGCTGCCTCCTGCACGCCCCTACCGAGGATCAGCCTGCAACCCAGGCATGTGCCCTGACCGGGAATAGAACTGTGACCTCCTGGTTCATGGGTCAATGCTCAACCACTGAGCAACACTGGCCAGGCCACAGCACATCCAATTATATCAGAATTTCTGGGGGTGGTACCCAGACATCCGTATTTTCATAAAACACCTCAGAGGATTCCAAAGTGTTGCCAATTTTAAGGGTAGGGCCTTGCTATTCAGAATGTGAGCCATGAAACAGCAGCCTGGACATTAGCTGGGAGCTGATGAGAAATACAGAAGCTCAGGGCTTACCTTACCAGCGGTTCTCAACCTGTGGGTCACGACGCCTTTGGTGGTCGAACGACCCTTTCACAGGGGTCGCCTAAGACCATCCTGCATATCAGATATTTACATTACGATTCATAACAGTAGCAACATTACGGTTATGAAGTAGCAACAAAAATAATTTTATGGTTGGGTCACAACATGAGGAACTGTATTTAAAGGGCAAGAAGGTTGAGAACCACTGCCTTAGACCCAGTGAATTCACATCTGCTGTGTGTCCGTATCTCCAGGCACTGGGATAGACAGACGTGTCTGAGAGGCAGTGCTCTGGGGGGCAGGCGGCTTAGGCCTAAGCAGTTCCAAAGCAGGAGGCACTGGCAGCCGGAGCTGGGGCACACCCGCTCCGGAAACACCCGCTCCAAGTGCACGGGGCTGTGTCCTGAGAGAGAGCTCCCATTCCGTTCACCACGGGCGTCCCTGAAACACGAGGCTCCACGGAACCACGCTGCAGGGAAGGGAGGTGACTTCAGATAAAATTCCCCAAAATGTTAAGAGAGGCACCTTTAGGAAGAGGGACAGTGGAGCAGGAAACCTGAGTTTTTGTTCTTTGGTTTTCTGTACAATTTGAATTTCCTAAGTAAGCGTGAGCGCGCGCGTGTGTGTGTGTGTGTGTGTGTGTGTGTTTGGGAACTGTTGAGGATTATGTTGAGGGTGGGATTATGGGATATTCGTTAACACCTTCTTTATTAAAAAATCTAATAAGTGGTATTTTTTAAAAAAGCAATATACAAAGCAAAAGCCATTAGAAATACCAAGATGAATTTGGCAAAATCAAAACCTTAATAGGATACCTTAATAGTATTGCATCGCTTTATCTTTGTCACATCAAGTAGGAAAAGAAATAAAAATATGGAAGATACGAATAACTTCATTAATAAGGTTATTTACTAGGTATATTTAAAATCCTGTAATCTACATACATAGAATACTCAATCTTAATACATTTTACTCAACTTTTTAAAAAATGGAACATTTTCTAGCCCACAAAGGAAATGTTAATACCTCACAAGGGGCAGAGAACAGGTTTGACTTGTTAGCATTGATCCTTAGTGCCTAGCATGGCTGCTGCTACAAAGTAGGTGCTCAATAAATATTATTGTTGGAGGAAGTCTGTATTTTCTCACTTAAATGCAATAAAATAAAAAATTTATAATGAAAGTTCGAACAAATGGAAAGCTCAAAGCATTTGGAAAAGAAAAGAAATTTCCTCTCAAATAATTTCTACAGTCAATATAATACCAGTTGCAACTCGATAGGATTTTTCATGGAATTTTACACGCTGATTCCAAGATTAATATGGAAGAGCAAATGTGCATGAATCAACCAGATAAATATTAAACATCATCTATTTTTCATTCTATAAGACTAATAACTTTATAAATTATAGACATTAAAATGGTGTGATATTGGTGCAGGAAAAGACTATTAAATTAATAGATAATACAACTGAGAGTTCAGATATATCCTGTCCATTGATGTGTCAATCTAAATAAGATACAATGTCAAAAGCATGAAGAAATTGCGTATCATTCAATACGTGATATTGGGACAACTGCCTCCCACGGAGAAAATATAAAATTAGGTTCTTACCTCACACTATCCATAAGGAAAAAATTCCAATGGATTAAAGTCCTAAAAGCAAAACACAAAACAACTGTGTCAGAAGAAATAGAGGGGACCGTGTTGTCCCCTTGAGGAATGGCCAGTTTCTCAGACAAAGCACAGACATCAAAAGCCACAAATGCAAAGTTTAATAAACTTGACGACACTATAAGCTTCAATATTGGTGTAAAAAATGACACCACAAAAGTTTCTGAAAAATAACAAATGTTAAAAATATTGACCATCTATTACTAAGAGACAAAGGATTAGGACCAAGAATAAATACAGAATTCATACAGGTCCATAAGAAAAAGATGAACAATCTAACAGAAAATGGACAAAGGATATGAACAGGCAACTCACAGAAGATAAAATACAAATGGTCAGTAATCAGATTTTAAAAAGATGTTTATTTCACCAGTAATCGGGAAACTAACTGCAAAGTAAAATAGAGATACTGTTTCTCACTCATTAGTTTAACATTTTTTCCAAGTTTGACTATAACAAGTATTGGCAAGATGGGGTAATAGATTCATACATTTTGAGCGGAAATATAAAATGTCTATGAAAATGTACATAAAATGGCATTTCCGCTTCGAAGGGCATTTGGACGGGACCACGATGAGAAACGCACGCTCTGTAAGATGACAATTCCACATGTCTGCTTCTCCCTGGGAGAAACACCGGCCCGCATTCCGAAGGCGGCTTGTGCAGGATGCGGACGGCAGCATTCTGTAACAGCACAGCCTGGAAACAATCCAAAGGCCCATCAAACAGAACGCGCTGGACCGACTATATTAAATCCATACGACGCAGTACACTGCAGTTGTTAAAGTGACTCAGTTTGATGTATAGACATGGACAGGAAAAGATGCTTACGATCGACCAAAGAAAGAAAGGTGCAGAACATACAACATGATGCTTTATATGGTTTTTAAAAACCCACAGCCAAAGAAACGATTCTTTTCCTAAGTTCATGTACATAAATGCCTCAACAGTCTGGATACCATTCAGTACAGCCGGCAGAGGTGCTGGGGGAGCCCTTCTGCTGTCACCTGGAACCTTCCTAGAAATCCTGCATAAAATATCCCACATTTTCAAAATACAGACTTATCAATCCTCTCTCTCCTTCTCTCTTCAGTACACACACACACACACACACACACACACACACACACACTCGCACATGAGGAATGCACAGATACTGTAGCATTAAAAAATATTAATGTAATTAGCCCACTGATACAGTAAAAGCGAAAAACCATATTGTCATCTCAACAGATGAGGGGGACAGCATGTGATAAAACCGCATGCTTGCCCAGCCACGGTGGTTCAGTGGTTGAGCGTCGACCAATGAACCAGGAGGCCATGGTTCGATTCCCAGTCAGGGCACGTGCCCAGGTTGTAGGCTCCAACCCCATTGTGGGGTGTGCAGAAGGCAGCTGATCAATGATTCTCTCTCATCATTGATGTTTCTGCCTCTCTCTTCCTCTCCCTTCCTCTCTGAAATCAATAAAAATATAAACACACACACACACACACACACACACACACACTGCATGCTCATCTATAAGACGTTATCTAGGAAAGAGAGAAGAGTTTACAGAATCTCCTAAGGAGTATTTGTTGGCCAAAGGGTACAAGCTTCCAGAGTGAGCTGGGTGTGTTCTGGGGTCTGATGGACAGCACATGACTATCGTTACCAATACTGCACTGTATCTTTGAAAATTGCTAAGAGAGTAGATCAGGTAAAGCCAGGTTTTAAAAAGGTATGCACAGTATGCTACTATTCATGTAAACTTAAAACACACAAAAGGATTCTATGTATTGCTTATGGGTATATACTTGTAATGTAAGCATATGGGAATGATACTCGTCAATGGGGGAAGGAGGGGAAGAAACCATTGGGGGAGGGGGAGGAGACTCCAAAACTCCAATGATGATGAAATGGATATCTGTTATATCATTTTCTATACTTTTTTGTATGTTTTAAATATTTCATAATTAAAATTCCTTTTTAAAGAAAATGCATTGGTTTAATATCCTCAAAACATTATCCTTGTCAAACATTCACTAAAGATGATATGATCTTTCTATCCGGGAAACCCCAGATAATTAACTGAAAAATACTCAAAGCTAATAAGAAACAGTGGCTATCCCTAGGGGGAGAATTATCGAGGTTCTTTCACTTTCTAATCTTTTCAATGGTTTGAATTTGAAAATGATGAACATGTATTACTTTTATATTCAGAAAACAATAATGATATTTTCATTTTGAAAATTAAATAAAATGGAGGGGTAAAAAGTCTAAAAAAAAAAACTAATAACATTCGGTAAGGTAGCAGCTTATGAAATAAATGTGGCAGCAATAAAAGTCTATAAAGCAATATTGGAATAAAAATACAATTCAAAAACGCAACCCAAATTATTAAACAACCAAAAAAAATGTGCAGACCTATGAAGAGAACCATAAAACTTCGCGTAACAGGAGCCCTGAATAAAGGAGGAATGTGCAGGAAGGGGGAGAGCTGGTGTTCTGCAGATGGTTATTCTCCTCAACGCCTGCGCGCACACGGCACAGAAAGGGACTCCCGCTTACCATCCTACCTTCACAGACCAGCGCTTTGTACTTAATGACAATTAATTAATAGATTTCCACATCACTGAATATTTCGCAGCAGAAGTTCTTAATCTGAGCCACATGGACTCCTAGGGAGTCTGGGGGGGGGGTTCCTTAAACTCACTGGAATTAAATGCAAACATCTCTGCACGTGTGATTTTTCTGGGGGCGTATCATAGCTTTTAAGAGTTCCCCCAGTGACCTATTCCAAAGAAAGACTAGGAACTTCTATGATTGATCCTTTCTTTTTCTTCTGTAACAGTTTTACTGGATATAATTCACATACCAGACAATTCACCCATTTAAAATGTACAACTAAGGCCCAGCCGGCATAGCTCAGTGGTTGAGCATCGACCTATGAACTAGGAGGTCACGGTTCAATTTCCGGTTGGGGCACATGCTCAGGTTGGGGGCTTGATCCCCCAGTGTGGGGCGTGCAGGAGGCAGCCGATCCATGATTCTCTCTCCTCATTGATGTTTCTGTCCCTCCCTCTCCCTCCCCCTTCGTCTGTGATATAAAAAAATATATAAAATATACAAATAAGTGCCTTCTGATATATTCTCAGAGTTGTGCAGCCATTACCCCAAATGGAAGTCCATACCCTTTGGCTATCATCCCCCAAACACCCATCGTCACCAGCCCTCAGCAACCACTCACGTACTTGCTGTCTCTATAGATTTTTCTGGACGTTTCATAGTAATAAAATCATACAATAAGTGGCTCATTGCAACTGGCTTCTTTCCCTTGGCACAGTGTGGTCAAGGTTCATTCATGTTGCAACATGCGCCGGTATTTCCTTTTTCATGGCTGAGTAATTTTCTGTTGTGCGAATAGATCACATTTTTCTTTATTCATTCATCAATTGATAGACATCTGAGCTGTTTCCAGCATGTTGCTTTTATTCACGCTGCGATCATTTATGTACATTTTTTGTGTGAGCCCATTACATGATCAACCGCCTGTATTTCATTTTCTATCAACCATTTGTTTAGATCTATAGTTGCAAACCCTTTTTTATTATCACCTCCATAAGGAGAAAAGTTTAATTCATTTAATTAATAAATTAAATCAATCCAGTGATTATTTGAATTATTAAATTATTATATTCATTTATATTATCATGAATAAATTTGTTTAAATGACCAATTAAATCATTAAGTTTAATTTCTTCTTTTAAAACATATTTTTTAATTGATTTCAGAGAGGACGGGAGAGGGAGAGAGAGATAGAAACATCAATGATGAGAGAATCATTCATTGGCTGCCTCCTGCACACCCCCCTTCTGGACACTGAGCCCACAACTTGGGCACATGCCCTTGACCATAATTGAATCTGGGACCCCTCAGTCTGCAGGCTCTATCCACTGAGCCAAACCAGCTAGGGCAAGTTTAATTTTTTCTTAACTAAAGAAATTAAATACTAAGAAGGAAGTATTTGATTCCTTAGAGTTGAGCATTGGAGGGCCACAAAGCATTATAATTCATAAGTTTTTGCCCCCCAAGAAATGATTTGTGCCCTGCTGGGGCGATGTTGCACCCCCTGGGAGAGAAAGCACGCTCAGAGCCTCCGCATACTCTCCACCATGGGCTGCTGCTCTGGCTCTTTTCATTCTCAGGGAGGCTTCATACGCAAGAGAACCGGGCTCTTTGTGATAGCAAGTTGCAAATAACTCCCCCAGTTTGTGGTTTCTTGGGACTTAGCTTTCTGGTGGGTTTTTGCCTGTAGTTGAATTAAAAATGTAGTTGAATTAATCAATCTTTTTATGGCTTCTGGGTTTGGGTCACACTTTGATAGGCCTTTGCCATTCCAAAATTATCAAAACATTGTTTTGTGGCTCCTGCTTCCATCTTTCAGGTTTAAATCTCTGACCCACCTGAAGTTTATTTCGGTGTAAGGTGCGAACTAGCGTGGACGACAAAGGGGCCACGTTCTAAACCTGGCAGGAGGCGGGTGTGGTGGGCCTTACACACTCAGACGGAAAACCACCACCTGGGTGGTCTGAACACAGAAACCGCCAACGACAAGCGAGTCACGGCAGCCACAGCCTCGGCCTGGAGCCTCCCTGACAGAGGCCGATCTTCCCCTGAAGTGAGCCCGTCCACTGTCTTTCTGCATCAAAAATAACATACCTTCGGAATGCCAGCAATCTCTCCAGACCCTCAGGGCGCAACCATGGCAACAGACCACAGACCCCTCATTGTTATCTTGTTCTCTGAACACCATCTCTCTGTGCTGTCAGTGCTTAGTAACTGTCCTGTACCCACCAACATACCGCAAGCACGTGTTTCCCTAGTTTGCCTTTTTGTCCAATCCCAGGGAGTTCTCCACTCTGCTTTTCCCGCCCCCTTCAGTCTACCACCCACGGATTTCATGTACGCACTTTCCTTACGCCTCCTCTTTCGATTCTAATGTATAAATTAAGCTGCAAAACTGCCATTCTCTGGAGCATTTTCTCCACTGTTGAGATTTTTCTTCCTGGCAATTGTCGTCAGCTTGACTCAAATAAATTCATAAAAATTCTCTCTTACCACCACATCGGGGATCCAACTTTCACCCCAGATGACTTTTCAATGATCTCAAGACATAGTACTGAAATACCAATCTTTCCTGCATTGGTATGAAATGCCATTTCTGTGCTATTCTAACCCATTGGGTCTCATTCTGAACTAGTCTGTACTACTGATCTGCCTATATATGCAAGTACTATCGTTGCACGGTTCTACTTATTGTAGCCTTGCAATATGTTTTATTGTTTGGTGCCTTATTTCCCACTAATTTCTTGACATTTTAAAAACCTGGTTTCCTAATTTGGTTTGCTCATTTTTATCTGAACTTTAGAATCATCTGGTTTCATCAAAAAATTCTGTTGGCATTTTGGTAAGATCCCATTACACTGTAAATGAATTTAAAAAGAACTGGCATCTTTATTTTGTCTTCTACCCAAGAATATGAAATCAGTTTCCATTTTCAAGTTATCACTTGTGATCCTCAATATTTCAAAATTTTATTCACATATATATCACACCTTTCTTATTTTGATAAAACACTGAGTGTGTTAAGAATCATGGAGTATGTTGTATCGATATACATGCACTCTTGATGTTTCTTTTAATTTTGTACCCAACCACATTATTGAGCTACCTTATTTTAATAATGGTTTTTCAGTTGAGTCTCTTGGGTTTTACAGCTATATAATTATATCATCTCATCTTATCAACTGCAAATAAAGATAATTTAATGTCCCACTTTCTTATTTTCATACCTCTAATATCTTTCTTTAATTACATTGGTTATTTCTTCCAGGACAATGCTAAATAATAGTCCAATAATGATATTGGGCATTTTTGTTTTATCTTGACTTTAATGGGAATGCTTTTAGTGTTTTTCCCATTAAGCATAATGCTGGCTTATAGGTTGAGATGAATCTACTTTATATGTTAAAGAAATAACTATATCTTCCTATTTTATGAAATGTTTTAAAAATTAAGAATAGATATTGAATTTTGTCAAATGCCTTTTCAGTGTTTATGAAGATGATCTTATGATCTTCCTCCTTAGACCTATTCATATGATGAATTATATTAATAAATATTTTGCCACCATTTTATTATGAAATTTTTCAAACATACCAAAGTTGAAATAATGTTACACCAAAAGCATATATCTACCACCTACATTCTACCATGAACATGTTACTGTACTTGCTTTATCACATAACAGACTTAAATTATATTTTAAAATATTGAACCATTTTTGTATGACTGTAGTAAACACTTGGTCATAGTATATTAGTTTTGTTTATAAGTATGGTTATATTTTGTTTGCTAGTGTTTTAATTTGGCTTTGAGGCAATATAAAAAATATATGTACATGTGATGTGTATGTATGACCATGTATCTTTGTTTGCTTCACAAAAACAATTTGAACTGTAAGAAAAAAAAGACTTTTAGGCACTAAAACAGTTTTAGTAGCACTGCAATTATTTGTCCCTCAGAAAACTGGTAGAATTCCCCTGTAAAACTGTTTGGGACAGATTCTTTTTCAAGAGAGCGGATAAATCTTTAAGAGCATTTTCTATTATTTCCTCTATGGTAATTTGTCCGTTTATTATTTCTTTCTCTTCTGAAGTCAGTTTTGATAAATTATATTTTCCTAATAAAAGTATCGATTTCTTCTAGTTGTCAAATGTATTTGCATAAAGTTGAGCAACGTGTCTCTTACAATCCTTATAATTGCCTCTGTATTTACTTTACAATTGTCATGATTATTTTGTGTGTTTTTACTTTCTATACCAAATCACAGAAATATTCTTGTTTCCCATCGCAAAGAACTGGCATCTGGAATCAGTAGTGTTCTTTTCTCTTTTTTCTGTCTCTCTCTCTCTCTCTTTTCTATTTCATTGGTGTCTGCTTTTTCCTTTATGATTCCTTCCGATTTTTAAAGGTTTATTCTTTCTAATTTCTTGAATTAAACATGATGCATTTTGTTCATTCTTACTTGATTATTAATATACATATCAAAGGCTATGAATTTTCCTCTGATCACTGTTCTAACTCTATCTCATAGGTCTAATATTTAGGATTTTTGTTATCACTCTTTTTTAAATACTTTGAAGTTTGGGGTCTGATTTCTTCTTGACCTAAGAATTGTTTGAAAGTTCTAAATTTTATAGTCAGGAAAAAAAAAATTTTTTTGCATTTGAGTATTGTTATTTTTACTTTAACTGCATTGTGATGAGAGAATATTATACCACCATTCTTACCGTTGTTTTCTTTTTGGATTAACATGTGGCCAATTTTGTGAGCCAACAGGAGTCCTTGAAAGGCATGTGGAAGCACTGTTCCTAAGGATTCGCCAGGGTGGTTACATATTAGACTTAACTCACTCTTTATCTTTTTAGGTGTTTTATATTATTGCTTTTTAATGTACGTCATAAGCGTAGGTGACTTAAAGCCTACTACTACTAATTTGTCTCTGTTTCTTCTTGTAGCTCCTATGGCTAAGTGCACAGATATGCATAACTGTGCTTTCATTATGAACTGCAGCAGTTGAACATAAATTGTTCACCTTTGTCTTTTTTTTATGGCTGAGAATACCACTGACTCACAATTATTTAGTTACATTGTATTGCTAGGTATTGAGGTTTTCCTAATGTTTCTTTAAAGTGAAAGAACCCTACTCATTTGAAAAGTGAAATGGTATTTCATTGCCATTTTGAATTGCATTTCTTTGTGTTAAGATTTAAGATTTTTTGATCATTTGCATTACCTATTAATGAATTATTGTTTATAATAGCTAAAAACTTGAGAAAACCTACATGTTGAACAATAGTTACATTTATAAATGTTGCCTTATGTAATGAGATAACACTTATAATTTCTTATACTTTACACACATTATATCATTTTGTTCCTATAACAGTCCCATAAGGTCATTATTACCATTTTGAATTGACTCTAAGATTAAACTTTATATATTGACATATCTAAAATTGATTGCTTATGTGTCATAGTTTAATTGGCAGTGTTTTTTTTTTCTTTCTCAGTGGCAAAAAAGGTAATTCTTACAAATGATGGCATATTAGATTTAATGGAATATGTCATTTCCACTGTTTCATAGATGACAGTGCTGAATCTCAAGGATGGTAAGTGATTTGCCCCAGGTCAGCCGACTTAAAATGCTTGGGAGCATAGAGATCAAATGTTAAAATGGTTCTCTCCAGGTGGCAGGATTATAATTCATTTTCCCCCCCTTTGGCTCATTCATGCTTTCTTCAACATGTACATATAACTTAAATAAAAATAAAAGGTGGGATTGCTTAAAAATGGGGGGAAAGATAGCCAGCTCACACTGTTCATCAAACTAAATCTCAGATAGATTAAAGAGCTGAATATGGAAAATAAGAGAATTCTAGTCAGCGTGAGACTGGCAGCAGTGTAGCTTTTCAATAACACAAAACACTTCCTCAAAATCAATGCAGCCGCAAACGTAGAAGAATCCAGAGACAATCTCTCCACAAAACGAGGTGATGACGAGACTCCATCGGGCCAGTGTGCGGGCAGATGTCGCAGATGGACCGAGCGACAGAAAGCGCAGGACAGGGCGGCAGCCGCGAATCCGGAGCACCAGGAACTGAAAGTGGACTGATGGCCACGGCGCCCCAGAGCTCTAGAATATGCGCAGACCCAAGGGGAAAACACTCCACCCTGCGTGGGCTCTGGGCCAGCAGACATGAGGACCACTAACAAAGCTGGGGTGTCCCCCCCCACAAACGGCAAGTTGCAGCTGGGTCCACAAAGGTGGTGCAGAGGGGTGGGCTCTACGGGGCTCCGAGTCCTCAAGGATTTCACGGATTCCCAGAAAAGACTCACTTCCAGAGGGAAAGCCTGGAGGAAAACGGCGGGAAGCAGAAAACTCATTGAACAAGGAAGGAGCACTCAGAGGCAGTGAGCGAAGAGGTTCGGAGAACAGGGAGGAGGTGACTGACAGGAAGCCGATGTTGCTGTCTTATAACAGCAAAATATAAAGCCTAAAGCTGAGCCGTCTGCTGGAGCTGTCTGAGCCACAAATGTCATATTTCCCAGTAGCCACATTCAAACGTAAATGAAAGCAGGTGAAATTAATTTTAATAATGTTTGATTTAATCGAATATACTCAAAATATTGGTTCAACATGTAATCAACATAAAAATGATTAATGAGGGGGCCTACTTTTACATACTAAGTCCTGGGGACCTGGTGTCTATTTTACACCTCAATTCAGATGACACATATTTCAAGGGCTCCGTAGCCGCATGTGGCTACAGCCTAGTGCATTGGACACGGAAAGTGTAAAGATTAGAGCATGGCCTTAAAGAGCAATAGGAAACCCAGGGAGGGAGGCAGTAAGCCTTTTGATTCAGGTTTAGTTCTGAGAAGCGAAAAAACAGTTACACATAAGAAACCACCATTTGAGCGTTTCACAGCAACAACAGAAAATGCAGGGAAAGTCACCTGGCCCGTTTCTGCCCCTTCCATGGCAACCTTCTCCCGAGAATCTAGGAATAAACATCTTTTTTAAATTCAGGAAATGAAGAAAAATACAATATAACTGCAAGCAAAGGTTTTTACAAGAAAATAAAAAGATGGAAATGGAAATAAATGAAACACTATCCTGGTAGACAAAGAGAACATATGTGGACACAAAGCTGAGTGAGTTGAAAGCAATTCAGAAAATGTGAAAGAACAGCACATATCAGAATCAAAGCACTCAGAGATGAGATGGCTGGGACACAGGAGAATTTCAAACAATCGGATCAAATTGGAAAACAAGGAGAGAGAGAGAGAGAAACGACCCAGAAATAAAGATGAATTTAGAAGGAACACAAGGGAGGGTAATCACCTTGATGGGAACAGTAAGGAATATGGAGTATGTAGAACAGATAAGTAAAGAAAATCAAGCAGAAATGAAAGAGATTAAAAGGACTTGAAAGTGACAGATATCGAAGTAGCTAAAGGAAATCCAACAGATGTATAATTGAGGGTCCTAAAGAATAAAGCCCAACCACTGAAACAGAATAAATATTTAAAAATGGAATTAAAAATATTTCCTAAAATAGAAGGCTTGAATCTAAGTATTAAAAGGGCACACTCTGTCCCATGAGCATAAACCTAGACTGATCAATACTGACACTTGGCTTAGTGACGTTATTGCTCCTTAGAGAGAAAATAAAAATCCTTAGGCATTCAGGTTAAGTCCAACTTACTTCTAAGGAAAAGAAAATCAGAATGGCATCAAGATACTAGACAGTAACATTTTACTGTTTTAAAAACGAAGCAGTGCTTTCAAAAATGCAGACGTGGGGAAATGGGCCAAAGATTTTACATTTAGGCAAGTTCAAACTTAAAGGCCACCCACCAAAGAGTAATGAACACGTAAGACCCCCTGGACTGTAGGTCCACCGGAATTCTGTGCTCCTGGAGTATCACAAACACTATATACAAACGGGCAGCCAGGAATCGGGGCAAGCATACATATACTGCGTACATCTCCCCTGCTCATGCACCTGCTCCCTGGTCCCATAGCACCTGACTTACAAAACACAAGTTCAAAGACGAAATGATTAAGAATCTCAAGATAGCGAAAGCAAAGCATTTAGCCAAATGTAAGCCCCTTTGGCTTGAAGGGCCCTGGTGGTGCCCCGTGTCTAGTAAAGCCAGTCCCTTCCAACTTGTCTCCTTCCTCTGCTCCCTCTTCCTACGACCCATTCTCCATACTGGAGTCGGTGGTGTTCCTAGAACTCATTATTAACCGGGCCCAGCTCCTGCTTCACACTCCTTCCCAACGCTCTCACGAGAATATTCATGCTCTCTAAGATGGGTTTCCTGGATCTGTACACCTTTCTCCTCCATCATCCCACCCTCTCTTGCCCTGCACCCATACTCCTTGCACTCATCAAACCGAATCTAAGCATCATGCGCCCCAAATCGAATCCCAGTTCTGCATTTCAACTCCCAAATTGCTTTTTCCTGTCTCAGGAACCAGCACTTCTGTCTCTCTGGTTGTAAAACCTCTGGGCTCAATCTACTAAGAAAATTATTGCTGATTCCGTTTAGCCTCACATATAAGGGGGACTGAAGGTGAATTAAAGATCTCGACGTGAATGTTAAAAATCATAGGTTTAATAGAAACAAAAATGGGAAGATTATCTGTAGGCTTAGGGAAAGGCAAGGAGGCTTACTATTTAACAAGACATTAAAAGCACAAACCATAATGCACAGATTCCCTGAATTTCATGACATCAAAATTAAGAAGTTGTGCTTAATAAAAAAAAAAAAAAACATGGGCCAATTAAGAGTCAGATGATAGGGTTGAGATTTTTTTCAAAGTCTAAAACTGACAAGGGGTTAACATCTAGAATATACAAGGAACTCTGAAAAGCAACAAGAAGAGAACATCAACTCCAATAGCAAAGCGGGCAAGTGATATGACAGGCAATTTACAGAAAAGGAAACCCCAAAAGCTAATAAGCACATGAAGTGATGCTCAAACTCATTAGTCGTCAAAGAAATGCAAATTAAAGCGAGATCGCGCTTTACACCTTCAGACAGGCAAAAACCAGAATGCCGGGTAATACCAATTAATGGCAGAAGTGATGAAGATCGTCTCCCTCACACATGGCCCCTGGGAGTGCAACTTAGTAGAGTCTTTTTGGACAGCGGGTCCCAAACTACTTATGCAAATTAACCACACACAGACCCTGGGACCCAAAGAAATTCTAACGCGTACGCAAAGTGAAATCTACAAATTGATTTGTTGGAGGAAGGAGAGATATTAGCAATCTGGGTTGGCCCACACTATTATTATGAAGCCAAGGATCCTACGTACAGATAACACAAATAGACCTTAAAAATAGAGTGACAATTGAAAAAATAAAAGAATGGTAACGTTACACAACGCCGTTGACATAAATTGTAAATGCATGCACACCCTCTGGTGTGTGTGGGTCTTGCCCGAACCTCCAGCGAACTGGCCTCTTTTTGCTCGCTCGTATCAGCATGTTGATGTTAATAGATCAACATAATTCTTTTGTGCCACCTGGATGAAGTCCAGATCTCCCTGGGCTATTTTATGACAGAGGATGGGAGAGTTAAACATAGCCCTGGGGCAAACCTACAAATAACTATGGTTGCTCTGTTTCAGATGCTCTTTTCTGATCAAAATAGAAAAGAATGAGTTCACCGAATCAATACCACGTACCTGAGGCTTTATTAACCCACCCCAGCAATGACACCGTGCCCTACCTGGCAACTGCAATCAGGGCCAGCCACGGTGATTGACGGACGGAATGAGGTTCTCTGGGGGAAGAGGGGCTCCCTCAGGAGGAGGGGCAGGTCCTTGCTCAGCCTGGTGGGAAGGAGGAGAGCAGCCAGCAGGCCAGGGACCCTACAGCCAGCATGTTGGGTGGCTGTCAGCGGAGGGGGTATGCATCTAATGGCTTCTCTTTTCTTTGGAAGAACTGCCTTTTACCTTTATCAGTATTAGGGGAGAATTTTCCCAATAATAAACTATTTCTGGAAGCTGCCATTTTTTTAAGGAGGCCACCCCACATTCCATCCCCTGGAGATGCCCAATCCATTTGGCCAAGGCCCTGTTGTCGGCCTGCGGACACCACCTGTGCAGCTCGCTCCGCCCCACCCATGGAGGCCCACCACTTCCAGCACCTCCTTCTCCATGAGACCTGGATGAAGGGGTTCTCCCTGCCCCAGGATGCTGCTTCCATGAACTCCTTGGGCCCAGCCCTGCCTGTGAGAACCCCACCTCCACCCCACTCACCCAACACCAGCCCTTTGGCCGGGGCTGGCCTCCCTAGCACTGTCCCTCCACAGATACGCACATACTGACAGATACCCACTCCGGCTCTTCTTAAAGACACAAGTGTTACCCCTAAACATGTCCCAAAGCACACAGACCCATCTGAGCTCATAGTGCATTAAAAAATGCACGCAGACACAGGCACAGGCATACCTACGCACACTAACACACATGCAGGCTCACAGATACCATTTGCACATATACACAGGCACACATGTACATGCCCTTTACAGACATGCTTAGACTTTCAGGCCCTGCCCTGGGAATCTCTATTCTGAGACATACTGATGCGTATGCATGCTCAGTTCTCGCACATGTACATACACATGCGCACATGCATGTAACACATACCTACAGTTCCAGTCATCTACTGCTGCAAGCAAACCACCCGAACACGGTGGCTGGAAGCCACAGCCACTTCACTTGCTCATGGCTCTGTGGGGACGGCTGGTCCCTGCCCCACCACAGCCGGGGCCTCGGCTGAAGACTTGGGCCTAGAGGCGCCTTCACTCATGTTTGCCGCCTGGGCCGGGCAGCCTAATGGCTGGTGCTCCTCAGGCGCCTCCCCTCCCTAGAGGTCGCGGGGCCTCTCCATGTGGCCTCTCTAGGCCCCCCCAGCTCCGTGCCTGGGAGTCGCCGGGCTTCTTAAAGGGCAGCTCAGGGCTCCAAGAGTGAGTGTCCCGTGAGCAAGGTGACATCGCATCACGCCCGTCATTCTCATTTAGTCAGAGTCACAGCTCCACCCAGATCCAAGGGGCGGGGGACACGGACCCACCTCCTGATGGGAGACATGTGAAGGAAATAACGCTCGTATTTAAAGTGGCCACACACATGCACACACATACATGACGCAATACACACAACATACACCTGCAAACATACACGTGTGCATACACACACTTAGGCCTTGCCCTCAGAACCTCTATTCTGAGAGCAGACTTAGACCAACACATATGGCATATGAACACACATGTAATACAGACACATTCACACAGGTACACCCATCGTCATACCTAGGCACACCTGTGCACACACACACGCTCACAGCTGCAAGCCCTGCCCGGGAGAGGCCTCCTCCAGCACCTGCAGCCACAGCTGCACGCTCCCTGCCCCGTGCATGGCCGAGCTGGGCCAGGAAGGGCTGGAGGGGCTTGGCCGGTATGGGGTGGGCCCTCTCTCCTCACCACCCTTCCCTGGCGGCAGGGGCCTGGCAAGAAGGAAAACAAATAACCCCGCAGTGTTTAAATAAGCAAAGTTTTGTGCAAAGCAGAGGTTAATGTACTTTATTGTTCAATGTCATGTTTATAGTGGATTGGTGGAGGGAAAAATGTGATTAATTGCCCCGAAGCCCACGGATCTACAATTATTTGGTTGTTGTGAACAAATAAAGGACTACAGTATTCATCATATTCAAATGAGGCAGCAGAATAAATGATGGGGGGCCGGGCAGGAACAAAACCGAGGCGTGTTCCCGCACAATTGGAAGGCGACTGGCGCCTTGTCAACCAGACGCAGGGTGGTGGCGGGAGCTGAACCCGTTTGTCTCTGTACCGCCGTCGGGGGCTGGGCTGACCCTGCAGGTGCCGGCGTTAATTCATGTCACATCTCGCGCCTCCACCCTCCGTGGGAGGAGAACCAGGCACCAATGTCGTAATAAAGACTTGTTTCCGCCGAGGCCGGGTTTGGGGCGGGGGCACAGATCTTCATTAGCGCCCCTCCCCGGGCCGCGCGCGTTACAGAGCCCAGGTACTGGCTAAATGTGTCCGATCATTCATCATGATTTTGCCCTCCACTTTGTCACAGCGTGGGGATTTAAGGAAGATAGATGGTACAAGATGTTGTCTCCTCCACAGACGCTTTCTGCTCTGGTAAGTGTGTCCGATGCAGAATTATTTTGCCACTTTATTATTTCCTAGTGAGTGTTTGTCAGAGCCGAGCCTCTTGGAAGGAGCGAGCTGTTTCCTGTCACTCAGGGATGTCGCGGGAGCCGTGACGCTTGGCTGGGCTCGCCAGCCAGCTGGAACCCAGGCAGGGTCCCCCGGCGGGGCGGCGGGGGGTCCTAGGAGTCTGAGCCACAGGGCGAATGTCAAGTCCAACAGCAATCAGTGGGGGAGGCAGGCTCTGGGAGCAGGCGGGGCCCGGGGGCTCTGGACAAGCTGGGCTGGGCGGGGGGAGGCAAGGAAGCATCTCTCAGGACCTGGCCTGGCTGTGGGCCAGCCCGCTGTACGGGGAGCTGTTTGAACCCGTGTCCAAAGGGCTGTAAGAGCCTGGCCTTGAGCTGAGCCAGCTGGAGAGGGCGCGGGCCAGGCCGGGGCCTGCGGGGCTGCTGATGGCCTTCGGGCAGCGTGGCCAGTTCTGGTGCCTATTGCTGAGCTTCCTGCCCGGATCGGGATGGCCGAGGGGCCATGGGGTGACCAGCAGGGATGCCAGGTGGGAGAAGATCACATGAGGCTAATGAGGTGGATGAGTTCAGCTTGCAGTCCAGCCCAGAGCCGCCCCAGGAACGTGGGGATGTGGGGGCCTCATCGGGGTAGGGCTGGGCCGCGGAGGGGTGGGCTCCAGGATCTGGAGGTAAAGCTGCCCAGGGAGAATGGGGGTCCCGGAGTACCAGCCCGGCCTCTGGGCCTTCCTCTCTTGGGTTTGCTCTGCACGGTCTTGCCGCTGGCCCATCCTCCAGGGTACCCGCCTGCCACTGTCTCCACTACCCACTGCCCCCACTGGCTGGGCCAGGGACACTCAGCTGCCCCCCGCACTCGGGCCCACGGGAGAGAAATTTACTTTTTCTTTGCCCCTCCTCCCCCCTCAGTCTAGGCTGGTTGAGTCCAGAAGGAACGCTCTTTGGAGGTTTAGGGGAAACTATAGGGACCGACTCAGGAGGAGCCCCAGCAGAGGGGCCTGGGGCGCAGGGACCTAGGTGAGGGTACCCCGTCTTTCTCTGGTTCCAAGATGCCACTGCATCCAATCAGAACTCACCCCGCTCCCGCTCAGGTCTCTCTTCTCGGCTCGTTTCTGGACGCGGTTTAAACCCCCGCTCTCCATTCCTGCGGGGTTTCCAGTGAGAAACTCCAGCTCCGCTATTCCGTGCAGTGTCATGTTTAAAGCGTATTTTCCCTTTTAGTCCCGTGGTTTATTAGAATTTTTGTGTGTGACTTGTCTCCCATGCATTCATGTCTTCATTCCCTCATTCATTTGTTCACTCAGCAAATACCAAGGACTGATTATGTGCAGTGAGATCAAACCAGCGGGTGGTGAGAGCCAGTGAAAGGGACTGGGAGGGCCTGGCCCGGGCCGCCTGCAAGATAGCTTGTGAGGCAGTGGATCCTGGAAGAACCCAGGGAGCCGGAGCCTGGCCGGTCCAAGGAGGGGTGGGAAGGGTGCTGTTCACCCCCCGGGGGCCAGGAGTAGCAGCTGGGCCCTCCCTTCCATTTCCCAGCGCTGCCCTGGGCGGGGCCACATCCACTCTGGATGGAACTGTGGGCACAGCCTCCTCGGCACCCCCGGGCCCTCCTCCTCCCTTTCTTTCTGTTCTGTAGCCCGAGTGATTCTGCTTCAACACAGAATCCAATACTGTCACCTTCTGTTTCAAAAACCTCAGTGGCTCCCCAGTGCCCACCTACTTGAAACCTAAATCTTGAACTCGCCATTCAAGGCCTTTCACGATCCAGCACCAACCCACCCAGTGCCCCCCCTGACAAGCTTGACCTTAGCCCGTCACTTCAAGCTTCTCTCTGCCTGAGCCTCCTCCGCTGTGAAACAGGGTAATGACGGTGCCTCCTCTGGCAGATGCATTTTCCAAAGACGGAAGCCATGATGTGTATCCCAGCCCATAAGCTCTGCCTCCAAGAACCACCGACTTCCCCAGGGGATCCTGGGAACAGTGTCCCCTCCCCTTGAACGCGGGTGGACCTTCCTCACTGCCTTGACGGGTACGTGACTCCTGAGTCTAGGCCACAGAAATGCCAGGTGCTCCCATCTTGTTCTCCCGGGACATTCACTGCTGGAACCCTGCGGCCATGCTGTGAGGAAGCCAAGCAGCCACGCGGACGCCCTGGCTGTCGGGGCACCACCGGCCAGCCTGAAGCCGTCTGCCCCGGCCAACGTCATGTGGAGCCTAGATGAGCTGACCCTGCCAAGCCCTAGAGCAAAATAAGTGACAGCTGTTGTTTTAAGCCACGAAATTTTGGGGCAGCTTGTGCAACAAAAGGTAACTGAAACACCTATTTCCGGAGGGTTGTTGAGGGGTAAGTAAGTGTATCAGTTTGCTAGGGCTGCTGTAACAAAAGACCACCGACCGGGCGGCTTTGACGGCAGAAACTTACTCTCGCACAATTCTGGAAGCTGGAAGTCTGAGATCAAGGCGTCTGTGGGTTTGGTTCCCTCGGAGACCTCTCGTAGCTTTAGAGGCCAACCCTCTCCGCATACATCTGTGTCCTAATTCCTCTCCTCCCAAGGATGCCAGTCGTCCTGGGGTAGGGCCCGCCCTAGCGACCTCATTTTAACTTATTGACTCTTGAAAGATCCTGTCTCGTATGTCAATTCTATCTCAGTGAAACCAGGGAGGGGCCTGGTCGATGTGGCTCGGTAGTTGAGTATTGACCTATGAACCAGGAGGTCATGGTTCGATTCCCGGTCAGGGCACATGCCTGGGTTGTGGGCTCGATCCCCAGTGTGGGAGCGTGCAGGAGGCGGCCCATCAATGATTCTCTCTCATCATTGATGTTTCTATCTCTCTCCATCTCCCTTCCTCTCTGAAATCAATAAAAAATAGGTATTTTTTAAAAAAAACTGGGGAGGGGAGAGACCCATTTCTAAATACAGTTACATTCTAAGGTACAGAGGGTTAGGACTTCAACATATGAATCTGGGGAATACAGTTCCGCCTGTAACAATAAGTAAATGCACATGAAATACTTGGAGCAGTGCCTCGCCCGGAGCAAGCACCCTGGGGTAGCTGTGTTACTGCTGTACTTGCTGTGCTGCCACCACCACTGTCATCTGTGTAGCCACACCACCTGCCTCCGTGCACGCGGACAGCTCTGGACCCCCAGGCCTTTGCTTAGGCTGTGTCCTCACCTGCTCTCCATGTACCCCAGGTCCTCCTGTCTCAGGAGGCCCGGCTCCGGCACCCCTGTCCAAGAGTCTGCCTGCTTCCCCCCTCCTTCCTTTGCATTCCTCAGCTCATGGTGGAGACGGTTAGCAATGACTCTGGCTTGCTGGATATGCACAGCTTTGGCTTTTTGAACTGTGCCTTTGTTTTCCAACATAAAAAATAGGTTTTTAAAATATTAAAATAACATTATAGCCCAGTTGTTTGAGCATTGGTCCCTGCGCCAGGAGGTCATCAGTTTGATTTCCTGGTCAGGGCACATGCCTGGGTTGCGGGCTCGATCCCCAGTAGGGGGCGTGCAGGAGGCAACTGATCGATGTTTCTATCTCTCACCCTTTCCCTTCCTCTCTCTGAAATCAAAAAAAACTTTTTAAAAATAACATTATAGAAATAAATGGTGCTCCGCTTTTAAAAAAAGAAAGTGTAAAGCAACTAAAATTAATGGCTGAACCTTTTGGTTGATATCTTTCTGGAAGTGTGTGTGTGTGTTTCTTGATTCTAGGACATCACTGATTCTGGGATGCACCTGTGAATGAGCTGCACGGTCTTCAGGGAGAAAAGACCTATTGCATCAAACATATATATTAATTGCAAGGTCATCCTGATTTCAGAAATTTAAGATGTGAAAACATGTACACCTCAGATTCAAGAAAATATAAGTGCATATCTGTTTTTCAAAACGGTAATCTATGAATACTGTTTATGGCCTAATTTTTAAACATCTGAACAGCAAAGCTTGGCCATCTTTCTGCATCAATAAATTAATACCCACACCATCTATTTTAATGGCTGCATAGTATTCCATCACATTGATATACGATGTACATTTATTCCTCACTGAAGGGCATGCATTTTTTATTATCATTCTGATACAAACACATTTATACACCCTCATCCTTATTTTCCTTAAGATAAATTCCTCCCGTCAGCCCGGGGGGGCGGGGGGAGATAAAGCTCTTTGCCCAGGACTTGGCTATGCAAACGCATGTTCTCCCCAAGGAAGGCACCATTGCTGAACCACCGGTGGGTCACCGGTGGGTCCTCAGCTCGGGGTCCTGTCACTGAGGCTGCTGCACATGGGGCTCCGGGAATGGCTGGCCTCCCATGAATACCCTGCCTGGGACTGAGATGTGTGAATAACTCAACTGTCTGCAATGAGACTAAAACAATGAAAACAGCGGAAGGTTTACTCCGTGTGTGACCATCTCCTGGGGCTTCCATTTCCTATTGTACGGGGTGGATCGTATAGGTCAGTGTGGCTGAGTGTCTGCCCTGACACTGCCCTGTCTCAGAGGATGGGGAGCCTGGGCTTGGTCCTAAAAGGTACTGTTCTCCCGAGGGAGCCACCGCTGGGAGAGCTGGAGTAGAAGCTGGAGGTGAGGGGCACCCTGAGAACCAGAGCAAGAACACCTGGGGCCTCAGTGGGGGGGC
>NW_005871221.1:302733-331666 GCF_000147115.1 Myotis lucifugus
TGTGCCCTGACCAGGAGTCGCACACGCCTCCTGTTGGTGTCCGGGTGACCCTTCCGTTCAAGCGGAGCCACACCAGCCAGGGCTTTCTTTTCATCGTCCTTGCAAGGTGAAAACTATAGCCCCACTTGAGAGAGGACAAAACGTGCACTCAGAGCATGACTGCCTCAAGATCTCAACTCCACCCATTGCTCCCACCAGCACCCCTCCTCTCCACTCCCTGCCCCCCTTCCAGTCCTGCTCCACTCGGCAGCCACCGTGAGCTTTTCAAAGCACCGGGCGGCCTGTGACATTCTTCTGCTTGCGACTGACCTTCTTCTGCGATGTCTCCCCAGGGCCCTTGGGGAAGAGTCCACCGTCCTAAAGATGGCAAACTTGGGATCACGCCAAACCCCCCG
This sequence comes from Myotis lucifugus, assembly GCF_000147115.1. NCBI lineage: Eukaryota > Metazoa > Chordata > Mammalia > Chiroptera > Vespertilionidae > Myotis > Myotis lucifugus. Next base: position 303,129 of record NW_005871221.1, read on the forward strand.
GCTTCCCTCACACCCCTCACCTCTTAGTTCTCAGCTCTAAGCTCTTGGTTTCCTCCTGCCTCAAGCCTTCCCTTTGCACAGCTTTCCCACTGCTGTTAACTGCTTAACCTCTACGAATCCTTTCAGATTCAGCTGAGGGAGCCGTCCAAGACATGTCAGGTTAAGCCTCTGTCTTGTTCTGTAATAGTTACACACCCATCGTCCTTAGGGTGGATCATAGGTAATTGCCAATCATTGACCATTTGGCCCCACACTAATGCCAGTTTCCTGTTATCAACCTAGTAGGTATTTATTGTGTTATGTCTTCAGTGTTGGGCCCCTGACATTTAGGAGATGCTCACCATGGTGTCACCCCAGCACTGTACCTGGACACAGACCACAACGTCAATACATTCTGGTGAATGGATGATGAGGTTGCAAGTTGGGATTGAACCCGTCTCTCTGGGAGAGTTTAGCCAACCTGGCACCCAGTCTACACTAGCGCGGGTGCCGCCTGATTATCACTTGGCGCCAACCACAGTTTTCCCAGACACCAGCCGAGGGAGGCCATCCAGGCCCTCCCGAGTGGACAGTACTGGTCCATAGTAGCCGGCTCCCGCTGCCACACGATCTGACCCCGATTTTCCCAGACCGCGTCTGGTCTCGCTGGGAAGTGGCCAAAATGGGCTCATCTAATAGTAGATGAAATGTTCCAAGTTTGGGGGCAAGACCTAGGTGGTGTCCCTGCGAGCCTGGTCCCCCTGGCCAGGCATTTCCTGGCATTCCTGCCTTGCGGCCTGTGCACTGTGCCCCTGCAGCCACACGGTGGCAGTGTTGGCACCAACTGGGCTCCGGAGGAGCAGAAGCCTCATCCTGGCTCCGGCAAGATGCCCTCAGAGGCCTTCGCTGCTGCATGTGGCCACTGTGTGCACAAAGTGGGGTGTGCGGGATGGGCTGTGAGCGTGCACTGGTGTCCACATGTGCGGGCATGTGTGTGTGGGAGGAAATGCCTCCATGGATCGGTACCAGGGTGTGTTAGCATTTCTGTGTTTGTGTGTGTTTGTGTGTCCCTGTTTATCCATGCGTCTGTGTGTCTCTGAGTGTGTGTGTGTGTGTGTGTGTGTGTGTGTGTCTTTGTGCCTAGCAGGGCATGTATCTGACCTTGTGTGATCTCTTTCTGCCTCTCTGCACTTCTGTTTTTCAGAGTCTCTGCCTTCGCTTTGTGACTGTGTTGATCTAAGGGTGTGTTTCCCACTGGGCCTCTGGGTGCAGTTAGGAGAGAGCCAGTAGTTGAGGGGTGTGTGTCTGGGTGCTGGATATCTCAAGGTTAGGGACCTCTGAGACCCAGTCTCCCCTCCGCTGGCCTCTACCCCCCCACCCCACCACCTGCATGGACAGCTGCTCTGATTCCAACCCCTCGGCCCCTGGTTCTACCAGTCGGGGCACCCCTGTCCCTCCCCTGCCCTTACAGCTTTCTCTCTGATGCCCCTCCCCCTAGGGCTCAGGTATTTATCCAGATGGACCTGCAGGGCTCAAGTCCCTGCTGACCCCATTATCCCGATGGAACCCACCCCCTCCCCAGCACCCTGCCTCTAGCAGCCTCCGGTCGGCCTGCAGCCAGAGGTCCTGCAGAGTGAGGTCCTGCCACAGCTCCCCTCCCTGGGGAAGCTGCACCTCTTCTCGGGCCCGGGTAGGTCCTCAACAAGCAGACTTCAGGGCGAGACGTGTCTCTGCCCTCAGACTGGAGGCACTGGAAGATGGGGCTCTGCCTCCCGCCCTCTGACCTCAGGGTGAAACCATGTCTGTGCGTCTATCGCCCAGCCCTGGAGAGAATGCGGGCACCTTGGTCGCCACCTCGTGCCCTGCACAGGTATTTCACAACAGGGGTGCCAGCGCCCACCCAGCCCTCTCCGCCTCTCCCCACCAGGCCAGGACCCAGAGCGCCGCAGCTGGCCACCCTTCCCCGTGGTTATTAATAATTGGATATTAGTCGAGAGGCGACTATTGATTCCGGCGCAGGCGGCTCCGGGTTGGGGTAATTTATGGAAGCACTGGCGTCCCTGGTGATAAATAATGAGGTGATCGCGGAGACGGGTCACTAGTGAGTGGCCTCCAGCCCACTGCCCTGTCCACTAACACACAGGCTCATAAATGGAGGGAGAGAGGGAGAGCGACCCAGACTGGCCATGAAGACAAAGGACGCACCGGCAAGACAGGGGAAGTGGGGGCCCTGTGGCGGCTCTGCTGGGCAAGGGGCAGGAGTTACAGAGAGGACAGGATGGCCAGGGACACGGCGAGAGACAGGGCAGGAAGGGAAGGCAGATGTGAGGACAGAGAGGCGGGCAGGGAGAGGGGGAAAGGCACAAAGCCAGAGACGGAGACACAGAGCGCGAGCGAGCTGGGCCTGCACCAGGGTTTGCTGTAGGAGTGGGTGCGACTGTAGGTCCTGGCTCTAGTCAGCTTCACGCAATTCCATTTGACTGGATTCTTCCCTTTTGATAGGGTGTCTAGTTCACCACGAATGAGCCGGGGAAAAGGAGACGGGATCTGGCCGGGCAGCGGCAGGAACACTCCCTGCAAGAGGCAGTGCTGGCTGTGGGCCTTGAGGTGGGTTTGGAAGGACAGGCATTCCGTGGCAGGCTCGGTCTGCGGGAAACCCTCTGAAACTCCCAGGTTGGAGGGACCCTTGAAGGCCCAGTGCATCCACTAATACCTGGACCCCCTCTTTATCTCCCCAGAATGTCACCCAGCCTTCACTTGGCCACCTCCAGGGACGGAGAACTCATGACCATCCTTGAGGAACTCTGACTTGACAAGTCCTTCCTCAAAATCGAACTGATGTGCTGCCCCCATTCTCCCTCCCCACCTCGCCTGCCCATCCATGCCTGTACCTGGGAGCTATTCACAGCACCCCCCCCTCCCACTTCCTGACAATCAGGTGCAACCACTCTCAGCTGCTCCAAGCGTTCCTCCCAGGCTGGCCAGCCAGGCCCCTCCGCTGCTGGCTACTCCCTGGGCGGCTCCAGCCAGCCAGGCCTCCGAGGGCGGAACCAGCGACCTGCTTCGGGCTGAGCAGGGCGGACAGGCTAGTCTAGACGAGTCTCAACTGGGCTGACTGGGTACTTCAAGTCTCTGCCACGTATCTGTTCCATGCCAGTAGCTACCTCAGGACTGTCCTCACGGAGATGACAGAAGCACAAGAAAGAGCAAGGCCTCTCGAGTTGTAGACTTAGAAGCACCACACTTGCACTTCTGCTTCATTCTATTACCCAAAGCCAGGCACATGGTCAAGATAGAGGCAGAGGACACTTCAAAGTTAAATGCCCAAGGGGGTGGATGCAGAGAGGGTAAAAGATCATTCAACCCATCAGCAAGACCTATCAATTCTACCTTGGAAATGCTTTCCACACCTGTCCAATACTCCTTCTATCTTATTGCTACCACCACTTCAGTTCACCATGATCTCTCTTACCTATCACCACCTGACTGCTCTGTGCAAATCTTTCTGGTCCATTCCTTCTCAGACCATTCTCAATGCAGCAATGAGAATAAACTTAAAAAGAAAACCTGCTCTGACCACTCATTTAATTAAGTCTGCCAAACGGTTTCCTATTGTTCTCAGGATAAAGGTGAAAATCCTGACGAAGGCCTGAATTGTTTTCAATTTTCAATGGAGGGGTTATCTTAAAGCAAATGGATGACCTGGTGAAAGGGAGAAGGAGAGTGAAGAGGGAGTATGGGAAAGAGAGGCTTTGTAATGACTTCCACGTGAGGACAGCCTGGGACCCCTTTCTCCAACCTCATCTCCTTCCGTCCTTTCTTTCACTTTATGGTTGGAACACATCATAATTCCCCAAGTTGTACACTATTTCAAGCCTCTGGGGTCTTACTTGGACTGCTCTGTGTTCATGTAGAGGCGAGGGAGGAGGGGGAGCGCTGCTGGGGGAGGAGGGAGGGAGGGAGGCGCCGCCACAGGAGGAGCTTTTTGGCCAGGGAGGAGGAAGAGGGCGCGCAATGCCATGGACAGCAAACGGATACCCCAGGTTCTTTCCTAAGGCCCCATTGGCTGGGAGAGGCCACCCCCAGGCCTTATGTCCACAGCAGTCTCATTTCTCTCTCCTTACTCTAGGCCCACCCAAGTCACAGCACCCTCTCCCTGGAAGTGCCCCAGAGTTTCTTCCTCTGGGGTGTGGCACATGGCAACGTTTCCATGATCCCCAGGAGTCATTCAGGGGGGCCGCCCTGGGGGTCAGAACATCTGCAGGTTCCCCACAACTAGAGCCCCTGCACTAGAACCCCTGCACTCATTCATCATCCATCCTTGGTCACATCCAATGAGGCTACCCGCAACCCGCTCCTGAATTTGACCTGAACTCTGCAAAGTATGAGAAACATCTGGTCACAGGACTCCTCCTAATTCAAGAGCTATGACTCACATCCTGTAGTTCCAAGCAAACGGTGGCTAACTGTTGATACCCCAAAACTTGCTAAGCCTCTGCCCCAGCTAATATCCACAGCCTGTGGCAACTGTGATTCTGAAAGACACTCAGTATGAAGAGAAGTAATCCATCAGCTTTCGCCAAGCAATAAATGGAGACCTCAAAAGGAAAGGTCCTGTGAATGAATGACATGGGGCTTCTTTGAGGGGAGATGATGTTATAAAATTCAATAGTGGTGATTGTTGTACAACTTTGTGAACATACTAAAAACCACTAAACTGTATACTTCAAAAGGGCGAATTTTATGGTATGTGAATTATAACTCAATTTTTTAAAAAAAAAAAAAGAAAGAAAAAGATACAAGAAGTAGAATAAATAGAAGCAGGGCCCAGATCAGATTTTTTCTCCAGGAGGATTGGTTCTTATTAGGCTGACAGCTATTTAACCCTTGCATGAATGTTTCTTCATTTTTCTATCTTTTTAAAAGTAGAATATATCTGTGAGAACTATAGTGACATAGTTATAAAAGTTTTTCCTGGTTCCCAGCTGGTGTGGCTCAGTGGCTGAGCGTCGACCATGCACTGAAAGGTCACCAGTTCAATTTCCCGTCAGGCAGGGTTGCGGGCTCCATTGATGTATCTCACTCATGTTTCTATCTCTCTCTCCCTCTCCCTTCCTTTCTCTCTAAAATCAATAAAACATATTAAAAAAAATTTTTCCTGGCAAATTCCACAACCTTGAAAACAATTTCAGGTATCATGTCCTCCAGTAAGTTCCCCATTCTCTTTCCTACCTCCAAGGTAAGTGCCCCTGTGGATTATGGCTTCCAGTAAGCACCCTTTGCTTACCTATCATTGATACTTTATCCTGAAATTAACCTCCCACTAGCATAGCCTTCGCACACAGAAGAGCATGAGAAATGTGTATCGAATGAACTGAACACCAGATCATCATCTTGTAAGGTTGTTTTAAATTGGTTTTTTTAAATTGCTGCCTTCCCCCCCCCCCCACTCCACCCCCATTGATTTCAGAGAGAAAGGGAGAGGGAGAGAGATAGAAACATCAATGATGAGAGAGAACTACTGATCGGCTGCCTCCTGCATGCCCCACACTGGGGATCGAGCCCAAACCTGGGCATGTGCCCTTCACCAGAATCGAACCCAGGACCTTTCAGTCTGCTGGCCAATGCTCTATCTACTGAGCCAATCCGGCCAGGGCAATTGGTACCTAATTTTTTTAAACCCACCTAATTTAATCCTGCAACACTGGGCTTCTGCAATCATGTGGCGGGGAATTTGCTACCTAAAACAACAGGATATTATCAGATGTCTTTTCTGAAGGAATGTGCTCATTTGTATCAAGAATAGATCAAACGGACCCTTGGAGGGATCTTTACCTCGGTACAGGTCACGAGGGAGAAGGCATCAGAGCATCAGCACCTGTGTTCTTGGTCAGTAAGAAGCCATGCTCTCCTCTCCCTTTCTTTTCCCTGGAAACCTTTAAATAATAAAGCTTTTAAGCAGCCATTAGGTCTGTACAAACCCATCTTAGAATCAGCAGTCTCCTCCTGCCTTTTCTCTTCATTACTATTCAAAGATTTTCTAAGAAAACCAAAGAGCTACACGATCATGGCAGGATGTAAGCAGAGGTCAGATAATACAGGGGCCACTGAAAATTAGGAGGGTTTTGCCCACCCCATTGTATTCGACCAACATATGCCCAGAAAACTGACCCCTAAGCTACGGAGGTTCCAAAAGTTTCACTCCTCACTTATTCCTGTGGGAGGTGGGTCCACAGCCCTAATAGGAGCAGCACTCGGACCTCCCGGGAGCCAGCATCATGGTGCCCAGCCCCTGGGACCTTAGGGGACAATGTGCACAAGCTGGTACATGCCAGTCACCCCAAGAACAAAGCCCATCTGGGGTTCCAGGAACCTGCAGATGACACACCATCTCTGAGGGCCCCTCCTTGTTATTTATTATGAAAATGTTCAAACACACAGAACAAGAAAAGGAACATTACTGCCCGGAGACATGGCTCAGTGGTTGAGCATCAACCTATGAACCAAGAAGTCACGGTTCAATTCCCACTCAAGGCACATGCCTGGGTTGCAGTCTTGATCCCCAGTGTGGGGTGTGCAGGAGGCATCCAATCAATGATTCTCTCTCATCATTGATGCTTCTATCTCTCTCTCCATCTCCCTTCCTCTGTGAAATCAATAAAAATATATTTTAAAAAGTAAAAGGAACATTACACTGAACTCCCATAGACCCACACCCTCAGGAATGAACAATTATTTACATTTAAAGTACCTTACAGATCTAACAACACGAGGTACTTCATAATAATATCCCAGATATTTCAGCATGTGTCTCCCCAAATAAGAATATTATCCTAAATGCCACCGTTATCCCGTCTAATAAAATTAACAATAATTCTCTAATACGAACTAATACTCAGGCCATCTCCAAATCTCACTCCTATGCCCTGTCTGGTATTGCTCGGTGGTCAGCCTGCACATTGAAGGGTCTCAGGCTTGATTCCCAGTCAAGGTCACGTACCTGGGCTGCAGGTTCAATCCCTGGCCCCACTTGGGCTGCATGCGGGAAGCAACCAATCAATGTCTCTCTTGATTCCACTCTCTCTAAAAATCAATGGGAAAAAAAAATATCCTCAGGTGAGGATTAACAAAACAAAAACAAATTTTCTTACAGGAGAGTCCCTCCCTTACATCACACCAGTCCTGGCCCTGCCCTCTCCCTTCGCCAAGTCCTGGACCCTGTCCTGCCACCACCCAGTCGCCATCGCCACAGCCCCCTTCTGAGTACCTGTGCAAAAGGTGCCGTCGTTGGGAATGAATGTCTTGTTGTTGCTTGTGGCTCGATATCCTTCTAGGCAGATGCAATGAAAGCCTCCGAGCGTGTTGTGGCAAGATGTGTGGTTCCCAGACCACAGAGGCCCCGAATTGGCACTCATTTTTATCTGTTGATTCATTGAGACAACATCCAGGAAAGGCCATCCGTCCATACCATGTTCAACACCCCCCCGTCCTGTGCTGTGGACTCGGGAATCAATATTCTGGGACATATTCCCCAGCCTCTTTCCCTGGCACTGTGCTCCTCCGACTAGAGGACGTGGGCCCCTCGGAGCCACGCGCCAGGTATGTATGAAACCACGAGAGAAAGCCAACAGCCCCATCCGGAAATCTGTCTTGTTTGAAGATTGGGGGGAGGGGGTTCTTTTTGAACTTTTTCACACTTTAAAAGATCTTGTCTTAGTCCTGGGGAAATATACCCAGCAGAATCCCAGGTTCCTAGCTGAGCCATTCTTCTTGCTTTCTTCATGAAAGCCAGAGGGGGACGACTTTACGTGCCGTGATTAACTGGAAAAACTGTGACTTCTGAGTTACCAGGAAACACGCGTCCTCTTTACCCTCGATGCACGGAGTTCAGAGTACTCCCCGGGGCCCTGAGGCTCCTTGGCGAGGAGCCACGGAGTCCTCTCCCATTCATCTCTTCTGTGAGTTGTTTCGCGTTGTAAAGAGCATGAAAACGCCTGGTGTGCAGGCCCTTGAGGCTGCCACCCCAAGGGCGGCAGCTCCGGGCAGCAGGTGCTAACGCCGTGTGTCCCCGGTCGGGTCCTGGTCCCGACACTCAATGACCAGGTGACCTTGCACAAGTCCTTTGACCTGCTGGAGCCCCAGTTTCCTCTAGGACAGTGGTTCTCAACCTTCTGGCCCTTTAAATACAGTGCCTCATGTTGTGACCCAACCATAAAACTATTTCCGTGGCTACTTCATAACTGTCATGTTGCTACTGTTATGAATCATCATGTAAATATCTGATATGCAGGATGGTCTTAGGCGACCCCTGTAAAAGGGTCGTTCGACCGCCAAAGGGGTCTCGACCCACAGGTTGAGAACCGCTGCTCTAGGATCATAGAGCCTGTGAGTATAAGGGGCGAACAACAGAGGGAAAGCCCCATCAGTGGCCGCTGCTGTCATTCTCACCCTCCCCGCCACCAGCTCTTCCCCCTGCACACGGGGGAGCTTGGGACTCTCTCCTTTCAGTCATTTCCAAGTAGAAGAGCTCCCATGGGTCCCTGGTTCCTGCCTCGACGCGACTGAGCTCATCTCTCTCTGCCCTGGTTCGGAGCCAGCACCTCTCTCTCCCCCCAGCCCCTTGGGACCAGCAAAGCCACCTCCACCTTCATGCGCCAGGAACCGAGAAGACAGCTGTACGGCCGGCCGAGCCTGGGCCCTCCCCCAGAGTCCCCTGTGCACAGAGGCGGCCATACCGGTGGTTACTCACTCGGCTCTTTGTCCACCCCACGTTTCTACAAGTGTGTCCCACCTTCCAGGAGCCTGGCTTCCCTCCCTCAGCCTCACTTCTCTGAGCTGCTAGAGTGGCCACCCTGTCGACAGGAACACGGGCCACTCAGAGGTGGCTTTTTCCTACCGAACCCATCACTCCCCTGGGCTGAACACTTCCTCCTCGTGTGTGCTTACAGACCATTGCTTTACACTTCACTCTAGAATCTTAAGTGAGATGCTGCAACTCCTACGATGATCCTGTTATTACTGATAATAGTTCATGGCTTTCCCACTTTACAGATGAGGAATCTCAGAAAGGTTCAATAGCTCATTCCAAGAAATGCAATTTATTGGTCTAGACCAGTGATGGCGAACCTTTTGAGCTCGGCGTGTCAGCATTTTGAAAACCCTAACTTAACTCTGGTGCCGTGTCACATATAGAATTTTTTTGATATTTGCAACCATAGGAAAACAAAGATTTATATTTTTGATATTTATTTTATATATTTAAATGCCATTTGACGAAGAAAAATCAACCAAAAAAATGAGTGTCATAGGTTCGCCATCACTGGTCTATACTCTTCTAATTCCTTCTTCTTCTGCATTAAATATATATATCTCCAAGGGACATAGCTCACAATGGGTGACTGGACCAGTGTGTGTGTGTTGGGGGCGTGGGTGTAGAGGGAACTACAGGGGTGGTAAAAGGTGGGTTACAGTTACTCATATGGAAAACAGTACAAGAATCAATAACTAATAATACAAGAATAAACCGTGTTTCGCATACTCACAACTGTAAACCCACCTCTGCCCCATGCTGGATGTTCAGAGTACCTGGTCGGGACCAGCTGTTCGTGGGGAACGTAGGTTCCTGAGCCCGAGTGTCATGGTGCGGGCAGGGGAGAGCCAGGGACGCCCGCTGAGGTTCGGCCTGAGCGGTGGGTGGATTAAGCTGACAGTGGGTGTAAGAGGAAGGGGGTTGGGGGAGAGTGGAAGCAGGGAGACCTGCGGAGGGTCTGGGGAAAGAAGGCCGGAGGCAGGGAGGAGAGGCCAATGTCGGGGCAGTGGGAGCAGGTGCGAGGGCAGGAGAGGTTTGAGAGTCCGCTCAGAGGCAGGACTGGCTGGATCTCAGTTGCCCGGATGGGGCTGGGGTGGGAGAACCCCATCCATGGAGACGTGATGCCGCCATTCGTAAAGGGTAAAGGCCGCGGGGCAGGTGGGGAACTCAGTGTGGGCCCTGTCGAGTCGGAAGGACCTGGGAGACATCGCATCTGGGGGACCTTGGAGACAGGGCCTGATGCCCAGGAGAATGGTCTGGGCTGGAAATAGAGACCTGGGCTTGGCACAGCAGGGCTGGTGGTCGGATTCACTAGAGGGAATAGGTGCCAGCAGGACCTGCATCCCCCTGGGCGGTGATGTGGGCCTTGGCGGCTGCCTCCCAGTGAGACGGGGAAGGCTGGGAGCTCCTCAGGGCACATCTGTGTCTCCGCCCAGCCCAGAGCCCGCTGCTCACACAGGGCCTGACGCCGGGCTGGTCCAGCCCCAGCAGGGACAGTGATGGAGCTGAGCAAGCCAGTCAGAGGGCTGGGGAGGGAGAGCTGTGGTCAGCGGTGCCATGGGGATGGGACATCTTGGATTTGGTACCCAGAGCCCATCCACGGGAGCCTCTGGGGGAGGGGTGCGGGGGGGTGGGAGTGGATGGGATGGACCAGAAGACTGGTCACAAGGGGGAAGTGATGGGTACAGACATGGATTAGGCACCACTGTGTGCTTTTAATGTCAAATTGTTCCTTCAACAACCCTGCAAGTTGTTCGAGACAATGTGAACACAGAATAGGAGTCCGCTTTTACTGATGAGTGACAGGCCAGGATTGGAGCCCAGATCTTTACGGAAAACAATCCCTGGCGGAGAGGAAAGTAGGGGTACGCTTGGATCCCCACCCTGGGCCTCGGGCTCCCCAGGGTCCCTGCCCTTCCAGCTCCTGGCTGAGCCCCCAGGTCTCCGGGGCCCCTCCCGGCTCCCTGCACAGCAGGCTCTCTGGGATTGTCCCTTGTCCTCTCTAGACCCTCGGACAGCAAGGAGACAGTCCCAAGGCCACATGGCTGGTGGCAGGAGCAGGGCTGACACCAGGTCGGCTCCCACGCCTGCAGTGTGTGCCCTTGTCCTGAGGTTGGCAGCCAGGACTCAGCGACAAGGTCTATCCTCTGCAAAGCCTTCCACCTCCTGCAGGTGCTGTCCCTCCGTGCTTGTCCCACCTCCAAGCAGCTCAGGCCTCCATGCCGGGCACTGCTCACTCCCAAGGACAAAGGTTTGCTTAGGGGTCTGTCACCCCCTTGCTGTGCCCAGGAGCCCCTCACAGCAGAAACGGGGTCTCACCCATCTCCGTGTCCCCTGCACCGAGCCTGGCACTGACAAGGAACCCCATCATGTGCTGAATGAATGAATGATGGAGACTGATGGGTCCCCTCCAGGCCCTCTGGGAGGGGGCAGGCTGGGGTGTGCATTTCATTCAGCACATCCCGACACCCCAGTTGCCTCCAGCCCCCCAGTCCCCGCTGCAGGCCACCCGCCCACTGTGTGTGTGTGTGTGTGTGTGTGTGTGTGTGTGTGTGTGTGTGTTGGGGGGGTGGGGGGGAGCTTTGTTCCTGACCTCCAACCACAGGGAGAATAAAAGTTTGTGAAATATTAGTTTAATAAGACATGCGACTACTATTAAGGATCCGAGCGGTCCTTATTTATTATTCATGGGGCCGGTGATTTAGGGGCGAACCAGTCCTTGGAGGCTGCTGCTCGGCCGCCTCTTCCTGAGCACGGCTTCCCCTCCCTACCGACCCCTCCCATGTACTCCCCCTCTCTCACCTAGCCCCCCTCCCTGCCTGCACTGTGCGGGCGCATCCTCACAGCCCTTGCAAGGTGGGGAGGGCTGTGCCCACCACCCATGGGTGCCCTCGTAACCCTCTCATTACTGCGGATTCTCCTTAACATAAGAGGATAGTCAGGCTGCCCAAGCTTGGCTGGCAGAAGCCTCTCCCAGCTTTGTGGAAGCCATGCGGGGTTGGGGTGGGGGGTGTCCCTCTTTTCCTCCATCCTTCTTTCTGTCTTTCTTCTCTCCGCTCTTTCCCGGGGAGACCTCAGAAGGCCAGGGAAGTCAGAGGTGACCCAATTGGTGGACACACTGGGAGAGTTGGGGGGGGGGGACTGGGTTCCAGCACTTACTTGTGCCCCAACTGGCTGTGTGGCCTTAGGCTGGTGCCTTGCCTTCTCTGGGTCTCAGGGATTGAGGCGAATCATCTGAAAGTTTCCCAGCTTTGGGGGGGAGGAAGGGACTGCACAGAATGAAATGCACAGATCTGAAGTGTACAATCCTGAATACCGACTAATGCATATGCCCATGACATCACCATCCCAACCAAGGCACCGAACACCTGCCTTCTCCTGTGACATTTTGTCTTGCTCCCTTGCAGTCAACTCTCTCCCCCTAGTCCCACTGTTTGTTTGTTTTTTGCCACAAATACGTGAGTTGTTCTTGAACTTCCTGTCAATGAAATCAGATAGTATGCACTCCTGTGATTTGCATCAGCAAGTGGTGCCTTTTTATTCCTGAGTAAGACAACATGGCATGACTACACAATCGTGCGCTGATGGATACATTCACCTGTTGAGAATCACTTGAGTTGTTTCCAATGTGTGGTTATTATGAAAAGTAGCTCCCGTGAACATTTGTATACAAACATGTTTGTGGAAATACGTTTTATTTCTCTTGGGTAAATACTTAGAAGGGAGATTGCTGAGTAGAGTGAGTGTCTCTTACTTTTTAGGTAACGTTTAAACTGTTTCCAAAAGGCTGTACTGTTTTACACTCTCGCCAGCAAAGTTCGTTTTCTGGTTGCACCATGTCCTTGCCAACATTTGATATTGTCAACTTCTAAACCTTTTCTCTATTCTGTGACATGTGATGGTATTTCGTTGTGGTTTTAATGTGCATTTTCTTATGATTAATGCTATTGATCAGCTGATTATTGGCCATTTACATATTTTCTTTTGTGAAGTGTCCAAGTATTTTGCTCGATTTTATTTAGATTGCCTTTTTATTACTGATTTGTAGGACATTAGTTATATGCTAAGAATACAAGTCTGGCCCTGGCTGGGTAGCTCAGTTGGTTAGAGCATTGTCTAGAAACGCCAAGGTTGGGGTTCGATCCCACAAACCAAGAAGCTACCAATGCATAAATAAGTAGAACAACAAATCAGTGTTTCTCTCTTTCTCTCTCTCTCTCTCTCTCCCTCCCTCCCTCCCTCCTTTCTTCTCTCTCTAAAATCAACCAATAAGAAAAAATTTAAAAAGAATACAAGTCCTCTGCCAGATAAATGCTAATATTATTTCTTAATCTGCCTTACCCATTTATTTTCATAAGTGTCCCTTGATAAAAAGTTTTCAATGTTGACAATGTCCAATTTATCAACTTTTTCTTTTTTAGTTCTTCTGTGTCCTCTCTGATAAATGTTTTGCCTATCTAAAGTCACGAATGTATTTCTCCTGTATTTCCTTTATATTTATAGCTTTTATGATCTGTCTTGAAGTAATCTTTTTTTAAAAAATATATTTTATTGATTTTACAGAGAGGAAGGGAGAGGGATAGAGAGTTAGAAACATTGATGGGAGAGAAACATTGATCAACTGCCTCCTGCACACCCCCTACTGGGGATGTGCCTGCAACCAAGGTACATGCCCTTGACCGGAATCAAACCTGGGACCTTTCAGTCCACAGGCCGACGCTCTATCCACTGAGCCAAACCGGTTAGGGCTTGAAGTAATCTTTGTGTGTGGTGTGAGGTAGGGGTCAAGGGGTGTGTTTTTTTTTTGTTCCCCATAACTTTATCCAGTTGTTCCAGCATTATTTATTGAAAATGCTTTTCTTATTCACATTGAAAGAGACCCACCAAAGAACTTGTATGCATGTATGCATAACCAATGGAGACAGACAATAGTGTGGTGAAGGTCTGGGGGTAGGGGGTGGGTGAGGGCTAGAAGGAGTCAACGGGGGTGGGGAGGGGGGAAAGGAGACAAATGTAATACTTTCAACAATAAAGATATTTTTAAAAAACAAACAAAAAACCGACTGACTGTGTGTGGTGTGATGGTATTTCATTGTGGTTTCTTGGCTCCATTTGATTCTGTTGATCCATTTGATTTACCCTTATGTCAGATCTTGCCGTCTTCATTACTATACCTTTATAGTAAGTTTTTAAATCAGGTAGAATAATTCCTCCAACTTTATTTTCCTTTTATAAGATTGGCCAGACTATCATAGGTCTTTTGTTTTTCCATAAATATTTTAGAATCCAGTTGTCAATTTCGACTGAAAAGCCGGTTGGGATTTTGAGGAGGATCTGAGCTTTGCTGTAGGCCACTTTGGAAAGGGCCCCAGAAGGCTGCCTGGTCCCCACCCCTGCTTCTGAGCCCCCTTTGCCAGCGTGGCCCGAGCTCCAGGGTGGCACTGAAAGTCCCTGTTTCCAAGCAGCCACCCTCAACCACCCTCTTCGGCAACATCACTTCCTGAAAGATCAGCGTTCCACCCCAGACACTGTCCTTCACTGCAAACCTAGCCCAGAGGGGGAAGGCTGGGGTGTTCAAGGAACCCCAAACCCAGCCCGGAGCCTGGACTCCGAGCCCAGTCTGGTCCCGAGAATGAAGAAGCAAGAGATTACCTGGCCCAGGGGGCAGCTCTGGGTGAAATTTAAACCCCATATGTTGCTAAGGTATTTAAGGTTAAACTATGATCATGTCTGGGATTGGCTTCAAAATGACCGAGGAAGAGTGAATGGCAATGTAGATGAAACGAAACTGGTCATGAGTTGATAATAATTGGAAATGGTTGAGTGTTCATTATGCTTTGCAATTTAGAATGCTTGAATATTTTCATGATAATTTTTTTTTTTAAATATACCCTCTCCTGTGAAACACCCCTCTCCCCCATCATCTTCCCCAAGCCCGGGCTTGGCCCCTGCTGCTCCCTGGCTCATGGCATCCCCTTTGCCATCTGCAGGGCCCCCAGTGGCTGCCCCACACCCCCACGGCCTGTGCCTGGCGAGCAGACGCTGCCCCGGTGGGAGCATGACCTGGCTGTGCAGTTGGCCGTGTCCGGGCCTCTCCGGGCCTGGTGTTGGCAGGTGGGTTTCCACCTCAGATGAGTTTTAAGATGATTGAACCACAGCAGCTGCCACCCACAGCCCAAAGCAGGGCCCAGGCCAGCCCCAGGCAGGGACAGCCGGGGTGGGGTTGTCGGAGACGATGGCAGAGAAGTGGGCAGGGAGGGGTGTGCTGGGCTGACCTTGTAGGGCGTCAGAGGCCTTGGCAAGACTCTGGCTCTTACTGGATTGTGAGGTGAGACCCTGGAGGAGCCTCTGGCTGCTGGGGAGGACTGCCTGGAGGAAGCTGGCTGGGAGCAGACAGGTGAGGAGGCTCTGGCGCCATCCAGGTGAGAGAGGGTGCGGGCTTGCACCAGGGTGGTGGCAGTGAGGGCCGTCAAAGGTGGTCTGGTTTGGGATGCATGTATGTATGTATGTATGTATGTATGTATTTTTAATCCAAGGATCACCCAAATATTTGTGGGGGGTTTTCCCCATTGATCTTGAGAGAGAGAGTGGAAGGGAGGAGGAGGGGAAGAGAAAGAGATAAACAGCAACGTGAGAGAGACACATCAACTGGTTGCCTCCCACACCCACCCTGACCGGGGCAGGGATCAAACCTGCCACTGAGGTGTGTGCCCTTGACCAGGAATCGAACCTGTGACCTTTTGGTCCACAGGCCGGCGCTCTAACCACTGGAAAAACCTGCCAGGGCCAAGGATATGTTTGTTGATTTTAGAAAGAGGAAGGGAGAGAGGAACATTGATGTGAGAGAAACATTGATTGGTTGTCTCCCGCACATGCCCCGACCAGGGATGGAACCTACAACACAGGTGGGAATCAAACCACAACCTCTCAGTGTACGGGATGACGCTCCAACTAACTGAGCCACCTGGCCAGGGCTCGGGATGAGTTTTGAAAGTATGGCTCCTGACAAAGGTGAACGCGAGAGAGAATGTTGGACTCCTCTCCCGCTCCCTCAGAAGTTATTGCAATTTTTTTTACCATGTTCCCCAGTCGACTCCCTCCTCACCCCTTCATCCGCTCTCAAGGGCCTATCTTGTCTCGTGTTAGTGGACAGAACAGAGCCCCGGGCCACAGCTCCCCAGCGTCCATCTGACAAAGCGCACCATCCCTGGCACTCACACGCCCCGCCCTGTCCTTCCGCCTCAGAAGAACACAGGGCTCTCCACTCTCCTTTGGTGCATTCGATGCTCCAACCAACTGAGCCACACCAGCCGCGGCTTAAATTATTTTCTTGAGCATATTTTTCTTTCCATCAAATCTCTCAATCCTTTCTCCGCCAGTTTCCTTAAAATAGTCCACACAGATCCCCTCGTGGGCTTGCCACCTGGTCTGGGCATATGAGGGAGGGAAGTCAGGCGGTGGGGGGCCGGGGGGACGGGTGAGCCCCTGAGCCTATTCTCCCAACGTGGCACCTTCTCAGACATGAGATGCGCAGAGAGGGTGACACTGGGCGGCACCAGGCTTACGGGTCTGTCCCTCCACTGTGGATCCGGACATTCTACCATGTCCTTCACCCACTGCAGCCTGACTTGGTTTCCCAATTCTTCACTGAAGATGCCTCGTAGCTTCCTCCTGCACCCCCTCAGAAATGGCCAGGGGCACAGGGGCTAGAGAAGACGGGGAGGTCTTTACCCAGGAGGCTCTGGCAGAGACCACAGGCCTTCGACAGTCCCAGCCAGCCCCGCCCAGTCTGGCTGGAGTAGGCTGAAAAGGGCACAGGTTAGAGGTCAAGGTTAGAGGTTCAGAAAGATGACTGTCAACAGAGCAAGGGCTGTGGAGGCCTTTTACAGGGAGCTGCTGCATGGACAGGGCTGACGTCCAGGGTTCACTAAGACACTTGCAGGACTAACAGTTTGCACCAAAGAACGAAGCCGAATGTCATCCCCGGGGCCAGGTTCAGGGATTCAGAACCAAGACCTGTCCCTTGGCCCCAGAATCCCCTTCCCAAATGTGCCGCAGAGGAATCAGCTGGAGTGGGAGGTCCAGCGCCCTGGCCTCCATTGCCCCCACACACCGAATTGGGTCTCCTTTCCCTGCTCAGCCTCCTCCCCTTCCCTGAAGAGGTGGGGGCTGCGAACATGATCACTGCACCCCCCTCACCTCCCAACCCCCGCCCACAACAGGAGAGGGGAGCTGAATATTCAGTGTCTGGGGAGACAATAAAAGTCCCAGGAAGAACCTGGCTAAGGCAATTACCTCTGCATAAATGCATATATTATTCATCCGTGGCTTTGAATATATAAATAATACTGATACAATTTGCATGCGTTAAAAGGAGATGTAATTACCCACTGATGCCTGTGAGCGCCTGGCATCCACTGGCCACATCCTGGGCCGCTGCCCCGCCCCCAGCTGCCCACCTTTGCCCTTCCTGGAGGCAGAATAGATCACACACGGGTTTCTGCAGTTGTAAGGAAATCGATCTTTGATGTCCTTGGGGCTTTGCTGGGCTTTCGTGTGAACCTATGGCTTCTGTGGTTACCCAACTTTATTCTTAAAACTTTGGGCTACTTTAGTATGATTACTATAATGGCTACTTTTAAAATCACATTTTTTTTTGGTTACAAAAATAATGCACATTCATTGTGTAAAATTTGGAAAATACACAAGAGTTGGAAAAATAAAACTCATTCACGGTCCATATTTAGCTTATTTCTTGCCAGTCCTATTTTTCTATTCACAGATAAACTGGGTTTTTTTGCAAACCTAGGATCACATCATACATAATGTTTTGTAACCTGTTTTTATCTTTTACAATATGTCATGAACAGATGAAGAAATATAAAAGGCAAATAGCTATGAAAAGATGCTCAGCCTTACTGGGAATTAAGGAAAATACAAACTACAATAACAGTGAGATAGATGCTCACCTATCGCATTGTTCACGATTTAAAATAATGATAATACCCACTGCTGGTGTAGGCACGGAGAAACAGGCTCCCCCCCCCCTCCAACAATTGTTGCTGGGAGGACTGTAAATTGGAATATTTTTTGGAATTGTAATTTAGCAACATGTGTCAGAAGGCTTAAAAATATACATGCCTTTTGGCCTCTGAAAATCCACTCCTGAGAATTTAAATAATCATACAGATAGGAGGGGATACATTATAACAATGTGAATTATAGTATTTTATCATAACAAAAAATTAGAAACAACTTTAATAGTCCAGTGCTGGGAATTAGTGTAATAAGTTATAGTCTATCTACACAGCAGAGTCCCATGCAGCCAATTACAATGGAAACACACACACACACACACACACACACGCATATGCACACGCACATGTGCACATGGACAAAGACCCTATACAATCAGGGTAGAAAGGTGCCCCCTGCCATAGTACGCTGGGACTTCACAGCTAAATGAGGTCGGCTGAAAAATGTTTTTATTTCTGCTTCCTTCTGAAACCTCATTAAAGGAAAAGGCATGAAAAGGACATCAGCCCATCAGCACAAAGCGCATGTGAGGGGAGATGAGAGATGTCAGGACACGCTGGGAATGGAATGAGGATGAGGAGTGGGAAAGGCTGGAAGAGACAAACAGCGAGAGCCAGCAGAGGGGCTGCCTGCCAACAACGAGCTCCCCAAAGCACAGCCCCGCACCCCAGAAAGGTGCCAGAGTGGGGGCATCGGCTTTCCAGGAAGCAAGGAAGACGCGGCTGGAGCAGGAGGCTATGCTGGAGTGGGGCTTTCACGGAGCCTGCATTCTAGCTGGGGAGGTAGACTCGGAGTTGGTGAAACAGGACATCAGACGGCAAGAAGAGCTCAGGAGGAAAGCGAGGGACAGGAAAGACAGGAAGCACTGCATGGGGAGGGGTGCGATTTTAGAGAGAGTGGCTAGGGAGGTCTCCCCAGGAAGGTGAGTAGAGCCTTGTCTGAGGAAAGGGAAGGAGTGATTCAGGAAGCTGAGAACAGAGCATTCCACCAGAGGGAACAAGCCGCAGATGCAAAGGCCCTGAGGCTGGCCCGCATCTACAGGGTCTGAGGAAGGAAGCCAGGGTAGGGAAGGCTGGCAGAAGCCGAGGTTGGTGGCCCCGGTGATGCACAGGTAGTATTTAAAGCTGTGAGAGCGATGAGATCGCCAAGGGAATGCGTATGGGTAGACAAGAAAACCAGGGGCCGAGCTCTGGAGCGTGGCAGCACCTAGAGGTGGGGGGAGGCGGAGGCCTGGGCAAAGGCCGGGGCAGGGCCGTCAAAGGGGTAGGAGGGAGACCAGAAGACTGCGGTGCCCTGGAGTTCGAGGAAAGGAAGTGGCTCACGTCACAAGCAAGCTGTGGTCACGCTGCAGTTCGAGAACTGGGGTCAGTGCCCTGGCCGTTGTCAGTGACCCGTAAGAGACCTGTTTCAGTGGGATGGCCAAGGTGGAGGCCAGTGCGGAGTGAGGTCAAGAGGGTACAAGAAGGGAGAACTTGGAGCATGAGTTCAGACCAGCCCTGCCCAATACAAACAGAATGCAAGCTACGTAGGCAATTCTCGGCAGCCACATTTAAAAAAGGGAAAAAGCAAGCAAACGGGGGATCCATTTCAGTAACAGATTTTTCTCTAACCCAATACGCACAAGGTATTATCACTTCCACATGGAATCAACATAAAAATTATTAAGGAGATATTTTGTGTTCTTTGTCACACCAAGGCTTTCAAATCTGGTGTGCATTTTACCTTCCCATCTGCGCTGGCTGCCCACATGTGCTCAATAGCCACATGCAGGCAGTGGCTACCATACTGGACAGAAGACAATTCTTTCAATGAGTTTTGCTGTGAATAAAAGGAAGAGATGAGATCAGAAGCTGAGAAAGGAAGTGGAAGTGAGGTGTGTTTTTAATGAGAGAAATGGAAGGATGCTTGTATGTGGGATTTGGTTGGGAGTCTATAGAAGGAGCTGTCAGACTCCCGCCCCTCCCTGGCCTGTTTTTCTAACCCGCACAGCAGGTGTTCCCCTCCTACCAGCGGGAGACCACGTGTTTGTTCTACAGACGAGTCAGAAAGGCTCGGACTCAGGCACCCTGATTCAGAGGAAGGCGAGAGGCCCCGTGCCCAAAACAGGATGGAACCAAAGACTGCATGGTACATGGCGAGGCCCCATCCCTCCCAACCCCGATACCCCACCCCACCCTCTGTTCCTTCTGCCCCTTACCTTCTAAGGCTCTAACAGCCAGGAATCTATCCCCAAGAAGAAATGAGAGAATTTCTGAGTTTGTTTGGGTTTAGTTTGCTCTTTTGTTTTTGAGAAATGCAAGTCCTAGAGAAGATTCATGGATGCTCACCTGTGGGAGTCCTGGTGACATGAGCACAACCCCACCTGGTCACTGCTGGTCAGGCCCACCAATTTGCAGGTTCCCCCCTCCCTTGCCATGCACACAGGGCTTCCAAAGTGATTTTCAAAAACCACAATCTCAAATATGAAAAAAAAATTAAATGGCTCGTCAAACATTGCCTTCCAGTATTCAATATGGTGGACAGTCCTCCACTGCTGCAATTTAAAACATGCTAAGAGAAATGTTAAAATTAATAGAAAGGCTCAAAGACAAATTGAAGAACTCTCCCACTTAGGTGCTCTTCAGGCCAAAGGAGCAGAAATGAAAAAAAAATGGGAAAAAGATTAAAAACTTAGAGGACCAGTTGAGGTCCAACATCTCACTAGTAGGAGCTCCAACGAGGGAGAAGAGAGCTCACAACAGGGAGGAAACTGAGGAAGAAACAATAGAAGACACGTTCCCAGAACTTAAAGGACATGAGTTTCCAAACTGAAGGGTCCGCTGAAGATCCAGAGCGGTGAGTGAGAAGGCCCCACCATAAAGCCCATCGTTGTGGAATCTCAGAGCATGAGGCCCCAAAAATCAACCCTAGAAGCTTCCATAGAAGGAAAGAAACAGATCACACGCAAAGAATTCTCAACAGTTACAGTGAGACCAGAAGGCAGGGGAGCAAACATCCCGACAGCTCTGAGAGGAAGTGGTTTTCTATCTGGAAGTCTCCACACAGCCCACAGGGTGACCGATGGTGAGAGGGGGAATACAGCACATGAAGAAAAACGTCCTCCCCTCCGTCAAGGGCGTATGGATGGATGGATCCTATGAAACAGGGAGTGAAGGAGGAAGCCTCAGGGTCTAGAACATGAGAGGTGAAGGGACCACAGCTGGACAATGAGCCCAGAGCGCAGGCACGAAAAGTGGAGAACACCTGATTTTGGCTTTGTAAGAAGGAGTATTCAGGTCCTACAATTCTTTTCAATAGTCATAGTGACATAAAAATCTAAGTGAATAAAAAAAAAAGGCAGTGGCTATCAACTCCAAGTTGCATAAGAAAAGAATATAAATATAGTACGCTACCTGGTTCAACAGTGAAAAAAAAAACCAAACACACTGACCTCGAGACCCTAAGCAGAGAACCCAACCAGACTTCTAACCTACAGAACGGTGAGCTAATAAATGGGTGATGTTTGAAGCCCCTACGTTCAAGGTGATTTGTTACACAGCAAGAGAGAAGCAAACAGCTCACAACCAAAAGCATTTGCTTGGTTTGCGAGTTTCCAGGTGTGCTGGCTGGTTCTTCTAGTTTTATCTGGGCTCACTCGACTGTCTCTGGTCAGCTGTGCATTGGGCAGGCAGCTCTGCAGATCCATAGGCTAATGGCGGATGGCCTCAGCTGGGATGACCGGGTTCTGCCTCGTGTGGTCCCTCAGCCTCTAGCCCATGTTTGCTCGTATGGCAGCTGGGCCGGGTTCTGAGAAAGAGTTGAAAGCTGCTGGGCCTCTTGAGTTCCTGGTACACCATGGCTTCTGCTGCATTCTATTGGCCAACGCAACTCCGGGTGTAGGGAATAGATCTGAGCTCTTGAAAGAAGTTTCTGCCAGGTCACATTGCAATGGGCAGAGATACAGGAAGGTAGGAAAATTTGGGGCCACGATCAATCTCCTTTCCTCTCTTCTCCCTGAAAAACCCCTGCTTTGACCCTCAAGTCGTCACACCAATTACTCTGTCCCTGATTGTTGCTGCAATCCACTCCACTGATGCCATTTGCTCCTCATGGCTCACTGAGTTTAGCTCCTGGCTTACTGTACTCCCTGCAACATTTCTATGTCTTATTCTTTATGGTTTCAAGATACCCCAAGATGTTCCTTCTAACACATTGGGCTTTCAGTGCCCAAGTGTTTTTTTTCTTCTATCATCTCCTCCACTCTACCTCAGCCACTCTACCCTATGGTCATATTGTAGACTTTCTCATTCCAGTAGCATCCCCATAATTTCCATCTCATGCTCCACACTTTCTGAACATCAGTTCTGTCTCTCCAGCCTGCTCCTTCTCTACCTCCGCCCCCTAGAGACTTGCAGTCATTGATGCCACCTTTCCACCTGCTTTCCTTCCTACTCAGCTTCCAATTCGTGGCCAGCCATTAAAATCTCCCTTATCTTCACCCTACCCTCCTCTCACATTAGGATACACACGTGGGAAAAACACACAATCCACGTTCAATCAAGTTCCTTCCCTGCGTCCAGTCAGCTCAGTGTGACTAGAGAAAACCACACAACCATGACCATCGCTCTCACTTTAAAATTATGACCAGGAGTCTCAATGGGCCTTGATGTAGCCCAGCAATTGTACAGTGGGGCCTTGACTTACGAGTTTAATTCATTCTGTGATGGAGCTCGTAACTCAAATTACTCCTATGTCAAATCAAAAAGTGAACGAGTGAGACACGTGATGCTGGGCTGATGTTGTGGCGTTCACTGTGATGGCTGCGCCAACTAGCGGTGGGGTATCTGAAGCTGGCTCATAACCCGAACTTTAGCTCGCAACTCAAAGCAAAAAATCGGCCAAGAGACGGCTCGTATCTCAAAAAACTCGTTAGTCGGGACACTCGTAAATCAAGGCCCCATTGTACTGTGTTTCCTCAGTCCAGACCTTCTTTCATTTCCTAGATGATTTCAAACCTTCCCTTTTCTCATTCGTCAAACACCTCCTTTACCATCCTTTCTGTCTCGGAACCCACTACCACATCTATCCACTCACCAGCATAGGCACCATCTACCCTCTGGCTTCTTTCCCATCACACTGAACCACCCCTTTAGAGCATTAGATTCTACCCTTATTTTTAAAAATATATTTTTATTGATTTATAGAGGGAGAGGGGGAGAGAAACATCGACCAGGCTGCCTCCTGCACACCCCCCACAGGGGACTGAGCCCGAAACCCAGGTATGTGCCCTGACTGGGAATCAAACCAGCAACCTTTTGGTGCATAGGACAACGCCCAACCAACTGAGCCAGGCAGGCCACAGCAGATTCTACCCTTCTTGCTACTAAGGGTGGACATGGCCCATTCATTCTGCAGCCTCTCTCCCACATCACCGAATTTCCCTCCCGATGAATCATTCCCCTTGCCCAGTTCCTGACATCTCTCCCATCTTATACAAAAAACAACTTTTGATTCTGTCTTTCCCTCTATTGCCCTGTCACTCAATCCCTTTTGCAGCAAAATCCTCAAAAGCACCATCGGCACCCGTTGCTCCACTTTTCTTCCTTCCATTCTCCGATAAACCCACCACCCCTTGGAAATCACTCACACCCAAGCCACCAGTGACCTCCATGGCTAATTCTGGGGGTCGGTTCCTGGTCTCACTTTCCGTGGCCGCGCAGCAGCACTCGGCACGGCTGTTCGCCCTCTCGGAAGCACGTCCTCCGCTTGGCCTCCCAGGTGTCCGCCCAGCTCACAGCTGCTCCCCTTGCCGGAGACATCCTCCTAACAGCTTTGTGCTTCCGGTCGTGTTCCCCCAATCAGTTCTACGCACACAACCAGAATGATCTTCCCAAGGCCCGCATCTCATTCTACAGGTCCCAGTGAGAGCAGACGTTCTTAAACCAGTGACTGGTGCAAACACGATCACCTTACTTTTGTGCCATCACATGAAAAAGGTTAGGAAGAGCTGAGCTAGAATAGTCCTTAAAGTATTTTTTCAGGATGACGTTCCAGGTCTTTTCTTATCTATAGAAGCACATCGGCGGCTTTCACACGGGCGTAAAGGCGTAAAATTCTGAGGCCACTAAAGCTTTTCCGTATCACTCTTTAAGTTTTGCTTCATTGTGTTTTTAGTGTTTTGAATAAGCCTGGATGCTCTGAACCCTCTATAGTTCTTTCCTTATAAGAAATTATGAATGAATGCACCTCTCCTGTCCTGCTACTCTTCTGGTTCGATTTCCTTAAGAGTCAACACCACATGGGTGACACCCCACAGCACTTCTCCACTGGGATGCATACTTCAGGGAGGCCTTGGTTCAGGGAGGGGAGAATGATGTGTGTAGTGAGGGTGGGGGTAGGAGGGTAGAGGGCATCCTTGCTACTGGAAACCTTGCCCACGGGCTGGCAAATTTTTGAACCAAAGCTCTGGTCCCAAGTGCTGTTGAAACTTGCCATTTTTTGTGTGTGTCTATGGTGTGTGTGTGTGTGTGTGTGTGTGTGTGTGTCTATGGTGTGTGTGTGTGTGTGTGTGAGGCTTGGGGTGGTAGGAGACCATAAGGCAATTTAGAAAGTCCTTTGGCTTATTTTTTTAAACTGGCAGAGTTTCTATTATGTTCTAGATACTCTCAAATCCATCTCATCATTTTATCCAGAACAATATGTTAGGTGAGGGCTAATATTATCCCATCTTACAGATGAGGACAGTGGTTATAGTGAAAATGTTTCCAATGTTACCCGGCTGGTGAGTGACAGAGCTGATACTCAAGGGGAGATGCATACAGCTCAATGCCCAATCTCTCTCCCTCCCCTTCCTGCCCCCATCTTTCTCTCTCTCTCTCTCTCTCTCTCTCTCTCTCTCTCTCTCTCTCAATTTAAGTGAAAGCCACATAACATAAAATCAACCGTTTGAAAGTGTACAATTCCGTGGCATTTAGAACCTTCACAGTGTTGTACAACCATTACCTCTGTCTAGTTCCCAAACATTGTCATGACCCCAAAGTAAAAT
Source organism: Myotis lucifugus (assembly GCF_000147115.1). Classification (NCBI taxonomy): domain Eukaryota; kingdom Metazoa; phylum Chordata; class Mammalia; order Chiroptera; family Vespertilionidae; genus Myotis; species Myotis lucifugus. Next base: position 327,977 of record NW_005871221.1, read on the forward strand.
CCCAAGCCCATTAAGCAGTCGCTCCTCATTCCTTCTCAGCCACGCTGGAAACTCCATCTTTACAGGTGGCCCTGCTGCTGTCACAGGAGCTGTCACCCCTGCCTGCCTCCCTCCCCAGCAGCCCTGCCCCAGGCCAGTCCCCTCACCAGCTGGGTGGGAGAAGCCCGATCCCTGCAGCCTGGTGCCCTCCCACTGCTCCCACTCACCTGGACGCCCTGTCCTAACTGCTGGTTGCCTGCCTCCGTTTCCTACCCAGGCCCAGGCTCTTTCACGCAAGGTCAGCAGTCCTGCCTGGGTGGCGCCCTTACTGCCCTTCCTGCCACGTCCCCGAGGCCATGCAGCTTGGAGCCCAGAGGCCACTTGTCCCAGTCCTGGTGCCCCGACCCCGGCTCAGCGTCTCCCCTCTCGTCCTGACCCGTGGGCCTCTGCTGTCTGGGGGGACAGTTCTCAGCCCCACCATGTCCTCCCAATAGCCAGAGTCCTCAGGGTCAGCGGCTCTGAGTGGTCATTGAGCCTTACGCCCAGGCTCAGCACAAGGAGCCGCAGGAAATTCGGTTCAAGTCCATCTTCCTTGAACATGCACACTTGGCGGGAATCCACGTGTCCCTTCAGGACCCTTGTCTCCACAGAGAGAGGCTTCTGGAGCCGGAACATCGTCGGTCTGACCTCCATGCAGCCAGGGAGAAGGCCTGTCTGCCCAGCCCAGACAGGTCACCTGCTCGTGTCTGCGTCTCGTCCACATTAATGGCCACATGGCATGTGAAATTAATGATGAGGAGACCCGGGGACCTCCCCATTAGCTGGCCTCCACGGCGGCATGGCTGGCGGTGCCTCTCTGCCCTGCCCTTCCCGGATGACTGAGTCAGCCAGGCCTGGAGCCCGGCGCGTGTAGTGTCAGTTATCACCCCGCCAACAAGACGACAGGCACCGAGAGGAACGTCTCCCCAGGATTTCTGCTGCTTGGCTCACCCGTGCCTGGCACGTGGGGAGCCCTCAAGACGCCCCAGCTGGTTTGGCTCAGTGGATAGAGTGTCGGCCTGTGCACTGAAGGGTCCCAGGTTCGATTCTGATCAAGGGCACATGCCCAGGTTGTAGCGGGTGTGCAGGAGGCAGTCAATCAATGATTTTTCTCTCATCGTTGATGTTTCTATCTCTCTCCTTCCTTCCTCTCTGAAGTCAATAAAAATCTTTGTTTAAAAAATAGAAAGAAAAGGTGGCGGTTATCAGCATTACTGTGATTGCCCCAGGCAGTGGTTAAGGGTGGCCCTGGGTGGACCAGCTCAGCCTGCCTCCCGCTGTGTCACCTGGAGCCCTTTCCTGACATCTCTGTAGAGTGTCATGCTTTATAAAGTTGAGAAAGTGAAAATGAGTCATGATGTGTGAGATGCCTGGCTCATAGTTAACCCAATAAACGCCGACTGCATTTATGTAGGGCCAGCCGGTCCAGTAGGCACTGTTTATTATGACTAATTCTAGACCTCTGCACACGCTGTCTGTGGGACTGCAGGGCATGAATGTCTGCACATGCATATCTACAGGTCTAAGTTCCTACAGCCCACACGTATGTCTACCTCCACTTGCCCTCCGGCCCCCCGGCCCCCCAGGTCACCAGCCCATCACTGAGCAGCTCCTTAGGGCTAGGGGTCCAGCAGGTCAGTGTGTGTGTCTGTGTGTCTGGGTCTCAGGTGAGCGAAGTGGTGCACGGCTGTGAGCGCGTCTGTAGGGATGGCTCCACGGGTCTGTTCCTGTGTATGAGGTGGCCCTGTGTGCATCGTCTGCACGAGCTGACATACAGTTCCCAGGCTGAGTGGCCTGAACAGCAGACATCTGTTTTCTCCTAATTCTGGAGGCTAGAAGTCCATGGTCTGGACGTTGCAAATTCGGTTTCTGGGTAGAATCTCTGCGTGCCTTGCAGATGGCCACCTTCTCACTGTGTCCTCGCGTGGCCTCCCCTCTGCACACTCAGAGAGATGTACCTTTTCTTATAAAGGTACCCGTCCTATTAGATTAGGGCTCCAGCCTCAGGACCTCCTTTAACCTTATTATCGCCCTAAAGGTCCTGTCTCTAAATACAGTTGACCCTTGACCAACATGGCTTGAATGGCATGCATCCACTTATACATGGATCTTTTCCAATAAATTCCTGGACTGTTTTTGACCTCCCCTTGGGAGTCCGAGGATGTGGAGGCCCACCTGTATGATTGCTCTACACCACTTTAGGCAGGGGAGTTGGGCACTTGTGGATTTTGGTATTTGCCAGGGGTCCTAGAACCAATCCCCATGGATACCAAGGGGAATGAAGTTTTGGGGGAGTCAAAAGTTACACACAGATTTTAGACTGCAGGTGTTTGGCGCCCCTAATACTCTCATTGTTCAAGGTTCAACTGTGTAGCCACATTGGGGGCTAGGGTTTTACATGTAAATTTCGGCGGGAGATAGGGCACAATTCAGCCCATAGCATTGTGGGACTTGTGAGCACCCATTGTATGTGTGTGTGTTTGCTCATGCTCCTGTGAATGTACACGTGTCTGTCCTGCATTCATGCCCATGTGTCTGTCTGCACGTGTGTTTGTGTGTCTCTTCCTGCAGCTGGGTTGGAGGGGGGCGGTGAGGAGCCACACCTGCCAATCACCCCCTCCCACCTGCGGCCGGGGCACCACCGGAATCCAGCGTGGGCTCCTCTCTGCCGATCAAGATCTATAAATAAAGTTGTCTCCCTGGCATGTTCCACACCACACGCCGCTCTTTAATAAAATGGGCTGAGATTTGTGGATAAGCCTGAAGCAAAGTCAATGCGCGGTGTCAGTCCCACGCTAAGAGGGGCCTTCAGGGGTCAAGCTGCTTCCTGTATATGATTCCCCATCAGAGATATGTCAGCCGGGTGCTAAGCAGCTCCTGGAGGGCAGGGAGCCGCGAGCTCTGACCAGGTTCACTCGGGTCCGCGGGTGCCAGCGTGGTAAGTGGGGAGGGGGGGCCCCCGCCAGTGCCACTTCTCCAGGGGACTCAGCTTCTCCTCAGAGCTTTGGGACTATTCCAGCCTCCCTGTCTGAGCAGGAAGGAGGGCAGGCGGCAGCTCTCCCCAGGCACTTGCAAACCTCCATCTTTCCAGCCTGGAAGAGGCATGTTTAAGGGGTGCAGCCAGCGCCTCCCCAGGTCTCGGCCCCTCCCCAAGGCTGCCAAGAGCCTCTGCCCAGAGCCACGTGCACAGTCCTCGAGGGTGTGGAGGGTCCCCGGCTCCCCAAGCTCCAGCGGACGACTGGAATGCGCGGGGCTCCCGTCCTCTCCCGGTCACTCGGGAGGAAGGCCGTCTAATAGGATGCTGGCCACAGTCGGTGAGGCAGAAAGAGGGGAAATCAAAAGAAGTTTGGTTTAATTAAGTATCAGGGAAGATTTATGCAACTTCCTCTCCTTGTCATAAATATTAATGAGGGCAGACAGCAGCCGGCTCCGGCAGCAACCGCTGGCCCCCTAGCCGGCTGGGGAGAGATGAGGAGGCCTGGGCTGGAGGTGAGGAGGGCAGCAGCTGCCCTCACACACACGCACACACTCACACATTCACACTCACACACTCACACACACACACTCACACTCACACACACACACACTCACTCACACACACACACACTCACTCACACACACACACATACGCTCACACTCACACACGTACACGCATACACACACACACTCACA
>NW_005871221.1:331766-343432 GCF_000147115.1 Myotis lucifugus
ACACACACACACACTCACACACTCACACACACACACTCACACACACACACACACATACACTCACACACACACACTCACACACACACACACACACATACACTCACACACTCACACACACACACACACATACACTCACACACTCACACACACACACACATACACTCACACTCACACACGTGCACGCATACACACACTCACACACTCAAACTCACACACTCATACACACACACACACTCATACTCACACACACACACTCACACACTCAAACTCACACACTCATACACACACACACACACACACACTCACACACTCACACACACACACACACATGCACTCACACTCACACACGTGCACGCATACACACACTCACACACTCAAACTCACACACTCATACACACACACACACTCATACTCACACACACACACACTCACACACTCAAACTCACACACTCATACACACACACACACACACACACTCACACACACACACACATACACTCACACTCACACACGTGCACGCATACACACACTCACACACTCAAACTCACACACTCATACACACACACACACTCATACTCACACACACACACACTCACACACTCAAACTCACACACTCATACACACACACACACACACACACACTCACACACACACACTCACACACACTCACACGCATGCACGGCTCCTACCCGGGGCAGACGGTGGGCTGAGTCCTCTGCCAGGCACTTAACCAGGAGTGAGTATTAAGGAAAGGGCGTGGCCCCTACTTGTCCCCTGGTCAGGCTGGGGTTTCGGGCAGGGCTCCCCCTACCCAGCCTTGTGGCTGATCAGCTCTGGCCAGAGCGGGAGTATACGTGTCACAGTGAGGGACAGGGAAGGAATGTTTGGGGGTCTATGGACCAGCACTCCATAGTCAGGGGGGCTGGGTGTGGAGTCAGGGGTAGTGTGTGTGAGTGTGAAAGAGGCTGAGAGTGAGAAGGTGAAATGAGGATCCCCATGAATGAGCGGCACTGGGATGGAAATTGGGGGGGGGGGGGGTGGGGGCGCCCAATGGAGCCAGAAGGGAGGGGGCCAAGTCCCACGGAGAGCAACTGTTCGTCAGAGAAACAGAACAGCAGAGAGATTATAGGAATGGGCCACACGATTATGGAGGCTGACAAGTCCCAGATCTGCAGGAGACAAGCGGGAGGCCCGGGAAAGCCGATGGTGTGGACCCAGCCCAAAAGGCAGCAGGCTGAGGAGCCGATGTTTCCATCTAAGTCCCAAGGCGAGGGTAATTGATGGCCCAGCTCCATCAGGCAGGAGGGTTCCCCTTGTTTGCAAGACCACTGGCCTTTATTATTTTCTCTTCAGGCCTTCAACTGATTGGACGGGACCCACCCACACTGGGGAGGGCAATCCGCTTTACTCAATCCACCAATTCAAATGTAAACCTCATCCAAAACACCCCTCAGACACACCCAGAATAATGTCTGACCGACTATCCGGGCACCCCGTGGCCTCGTCAAATTGACACAGAAAATGAAGCATCACCACAACCGTGGCTCCATCCAGCAGGGGAGCTCTGGAGGCAGCTAGGTCCCTCCTGGTCTCCTGGTCAGAGCAAGGCCCCTGGAGCATTTACCCCAAGGCCAGCACCCTCGCCATTTGGTTAAGGTGCTTGGGACTCTGTGCCCAAAGCTGGGGGGCGGGGCGGCCGTGGAGAGTGGATGCTCTGGGAGCCAGTGGCCTGGGAAGTGGTAGAGGGAGCGGGGGCGGTGGGGGGCAGCACGTCTGCTCCGTGTGGCCCTGGCCCTGGGTGGGGCTTCCACACATGAGTGGGGGCTGGGACTAGAGCCCATGTCTGCCTGGCTCCACAGCCTGCTGTCCAGGGCTTGGGCCGCACCCAACAATGGGAGCTGCCCCCTGGACTGAGGCCCTGCTTCTGGGGGACTCTGCCTGGCCCGCATCTCTCTAGTTATGTTGGCAGAATCAGGGGAACCACAGTTTCCACACCCCATCCCCTGACTGCAGGGCGCTGGGGTGGAAGATGGAGTTTAAGACACAGCCACCAATCCACTGACCCCCCCACCCTGGCCAGACCCACATCTCCGCTCCTGTCACTCCCAAGGCCAGTCAAGCCCAGGCTGAAGCATCCCCCATGGATGCCCAAGTCACGGAGACTAATAATAATCAATCTCAAATCTTTGAGGGTCCCCCTAAACACCAACACCCTAAATACAGCCTTTCACTTCACGTCAGAACAAGCCTGGAAAGGGAGGTGGTAAGCATCCCCCACTTAGGGATGAGAAGGTCAAAGTTCCAGGGCCTCCTTGGGCCCCCCCCCCCCCCCCCCCCGCCACACACACACACACAGACGTAACTAGTGGATCAAATTAGAACTCCGGGGTCTGTGATGCCAAACTTCCACATTTACGGCCGAGATTGAAGGGTGGTCCCCGGCCAGCATCAGCAGCATCTGGGAACACGTTAGACATGCAAATCCTCCGGTCCCTCCCCGGACCTCCTGCACCGGAACTCAAGGGACCTGGGCCTCAAATACAGGGAGTCACAGCGACCAGAACAGTGAACCCACCGCAGGAACCAGTGCCCGGGAGGCAAACCTGAACGTTAATTGGCAAAGTGAGGGAGGCTCAGTGTGGACAGGACCAAGACTTAAACACTCCAGGGGGACCAGTCCCGGTTCCCCCACACTGTCACCTCCAGGAGAAGAAAAACAAAACCCTCCTGCTTCAGGCAGGGGAAGGAGAAAGGAACCATTCTGAAATAGAGCAGACTACCCTGACCTTCTTAGCAAGGCTTGCCCTGGGGGGAAACTGAGTTACAGAGCCTGACTGGTCGGGGGAAGGGGAAACAGCCACTCCAGCCACTCCAGCCATCCTGTCCGACCTAAGTGGGGACCTGGGGGGAGGGAGGGAGGGAGGGAGGGGGCAGTGGGGGGTGGGGGGGAATTGAGAAATGTTGTGAAGTTCACAGCCAGAGGCAAAGGCTCAGTCAAAAAAAGACTGAGACCTAATCCCAGGACCACAGACTACTTCCCTCTCCCACACCTCACCACCTCACCACCGAAGGCCGCTTGGCAGCAGTTTCTTTTACCTCGTGTCTGGCCATCAAGAAAAAAGGACAAAGTAAAAGACAAAAAACACCAATTGGAGAGACAGGACAAGCATCAGAATCAGACAAGGCAGGAATGTTGGGGTGATCAGACCAGGAATTTAAAACGACTATGATTCTTATGCTAAGAGCTCTCAGGGACAACATCAGCATCCAGGCAACAGCAGATGGACCATGTGAGCGGAGAAACGGAGAAATGCAAGTCCTCAGAAGGAACAAAAAGGAAATGCTAGCGACCAGGTACACCGTAACAGAAATGAGGAGTGCTTATCAGATACACGGTAGCAGAAATGAAGAGTGCTTTGATGGGCTTATTAGGAGACGAGACACAGCTGAGGAACGAATCTCTGAGCTCGAGGATACAGCCACAGAAATCTTCAAAACTAAAAATCAAAGAGAACAAAGATTGAAAAAAACAAGAGAATGTCCATGGAATGTGAGACAACTACAAAAGGTATAACATACACATGATGGGAATACCAGAAGGGAAGGAGAGAGAGAAGCAGAAAACATTACTTCAAACAATAACAACTGATACTTCCCCCAAATTAATGTCAGACACCAAACCACAGATCCAAGCAGCTCAGAGAACACCAACCATGATAAATGCATACACACACACACACACACACACACACCTCAGCATATCATTTTCAAACTACAGAAAATCAAAGATAAAAAAAGATACCCTGAAAGAAGCCAGAGGAATAAAACATCCTATCTAGAGAGGAACAAAGATAAGAATTACATCCAACTTCTCCTCAGAAACCATGTCAGCAAGAAGATAATGCAGTGAAATATCTAATGTATTAAGATTTTAAAAAATCACCAGCATAGAATTACATACCCTGTGAAATTATCATTTCAAAATGAAGGAGAAATAGAGTTTCTCTGAGAACCAAAAAATGGATGGAATTTGTTGCCAGTGACCCACCTTGCAGGAAATGTGAAAAGAAGTCCTTTAGAGAAAAGGAAAATAGTATATGCCAGGAAAGGTGGGAAGTTACCTAGCGTATCAGTCAGCGATTGCCACAATAACGCTGCCTAACAAGCCACCTCCAAACTACAATCATTCATTCTTGCTTACCCATCTGTATATCACCTGGGCCTTGGCTGGTCTCATCTTGCCGTAGCTGGACTTGAGTCCAAGCTGTAGGGCCCAGGTGTGTTCTATGTGTCTCTCAGTTTGGGGACCAGTAAACTAACTGGGGGGGGGGGTATTTTCATGGTGATGGCAGAATGGCAAGCACATTTCAGGCTCTTAAAACGTTTACTCTCATTCCATCGGCCAAAGTAAGTCACATAGACGAACCCAGCGCCAAGGGGCAGGACACACTCTGCACAGTATGAAGAGATGAAGGTGTGGGTGTCTAATTGTACCACAGAGGAGTAGAGATTTGGCTCCATCCTTCACCCTAATTTAGTTTACCTTCCCTGTTTCATTCTACGGACCTGGTGGAACCTAAAACCAACACCGAAGAGAGTTACCACAAAAACCATGTTATAGATGAACCTCTTTTATGAGCTTAGATGTGAAAATCCTGAAATATGAGGAAATTTAAATAATGATAGCCCTAAAATCATATTTCACAGCCAAGTATGATTTACCCCACAATTTTAAGGATTACTTAAATGTAAGAAACCCAATAACATAATACATACTATTAGAAGGACCAATAAAAAAATAGAGAGAGAATCTCAATTGATGCAGAAAAGAGATAGAATAAAACTTGACACTCATTACTAATTTTAACTCTTCAAAACCTGGGACTGCGAGACTTCATTAACATAATAAAGAATACTTATGTTAAAACAACCATAGAACTGCACTTACGGGGACACATTAGACACATTCCCTGTGAGCTCAAAAGCAAATAAGCATGACTACTTTGATCTTTATTCAACATTTTCCTGCTCGATGCAATAAAATATATAAGCAGAGATAATAGTTTAACTACTAGAAAGGCAAATAGGAGATCATCATTATTTACAGATGATACAATTATATGCCTAGAAAACAGAACAGCATCAACTGAAAAACGCTTAGGACAAATAAACAGTCAAATACAAAATAAATATTTGAAAATCAGTAATTTTTCTATATGCTAGCAATAACCAGTTATAAGATATAAGATAAAATAGATTCTATTTATAACAGCAATAAAAGCATACAATTTAGCAGTTACCATAACAAGACTTGTGCAGAAATTGTATGTGAAAGATGCTGCCAACTTCTATTCAGAGAGAGAGAGGACTGGAACAGACGGAAAGGCACATACACACCAGGCTCAAGGATGGGAAGATGAATGTGGTTAAGATGTGGATTCTTCCTAAATTACTTTATGGTTTAATACAGCTCCAGTCAACAGACAAAATGGGCTGGACCAACTTGATAAAGTAATTCTAGAGTTTATCAGGAAGAATAAAGCTTTGAGTACAGATATTTTTTTAAAAAAAGGAGGTAGTGAGGGAGGACTACCCCTATCCAAATACGAACCTGATTGGGCACTAGTGTATGACTTAAAAAGAGTGTCATGGTGCCCTAGCCGGTTTGGCTCAGTGGATAGAGCGTCTGCCTGTGGACTGAGGGCCCTGGGTTTGATCCTGGTCAAGGGCACATACCTCGGTTGCAGGCTCCCAGCCCTGGTCAGGGGCATGTGGGAGGCAACCAATCAATGTGTCTCTCTCACATCAGTATTTCTCTCTGTCTCTCCCTCTCCTTTCCACTCTCTTGCTAAAAATCAATGGAAAAAATATCCTCGGGTGAGGATTAAAAATAATAATAATAGGAAGGTGAACACCAGAGTTTCGTGGTTTAGGTATTTGACAGACACCTCAGCAGAACATGATAAGCCACTTGAAAATAGACTTTAGTGATAAGAACTTACATATACGATGTTGCATTCGCATATACGTTCCATTGACATGTAAGATAAGTTGCATTTGGTGGCATATAACAGGCACCTGACTCCTGGTGTTTAACCCCTGCCTGAGAGCAGGGCCCCTCTTATGAAGCGAGCTGGCCAGAGGTGGACAGTTCAAGGATGACGCAGCTACTTCAGGAGTAGTGCTTCTTCCTTCCTCCTCCACCATGCTCGGGGTACTAGTATGTCTTTCCTCTTATATATATTTTTATTGATTTCAGAGAAGAAGGGAGAGGGAGAGAGAGATAGAAACATCAATGATGAGAGAGAATTATAGATCGCCTGCCTCCTGCACACCCCACACTGGGGATCAAGCCCACAACCCGGGCATGTGCCCTCACTGGGAATCGAACCCAGGACTCTTCAGTCCGCAGGCCGATGCTCTATCCACTGAGCCAAACCAGCTAGGGCTTGGTGTATGTCTTTCATCCTGAGTTTGAAAAACTGCTGCTCTGTCTTGAGACATCCCACCCACATTACAGACCTAATGAAGAAACCAGAAAGGAGGGAGGAAAGGGAAGAGCGAAGGGAGGGAGGAGGAGAGAGGAGAGGAACCAGGAAGGACCAGCATCTACATTGAGAAGCAGGACTCTCCCGAGAAGTCCCCAGCAGACAACCAACCACTTGTATCTCACTGGCCAGAACCGAGTCCCACTGCCACCCCCAGCTGTAAGGGGATCTGGGAAAAAGGCTTTATTTTAATTATTTCATTTTTCAATTACAGTTTGTATTAAACACTGTGTGGCATTAGTTTCAGGTGTACAGCACAGCGGATAGACATGCATATAGGTTGCCAAGTGTTCCCTCTGATAGTTCAAGCGCCCACCTGGCGCCGTAGGCAATGATTACGATAGCGTTGACTGTATTCCCTGTGCTTTACCTTACATATCCCTGTGCCTATTTCGTAGCTACCAATTAGTGCTTCTTAATTCCATCACCTTTTCCCACCCCGACCCCTAACATCCCTCCCCTTTGGCTTCCATCAGTCTGTTCTCTGTATCTATGAGTCTGTTTCTATTGTGTTTATGTTGTAGAACACATGCCAATCCTTGTGAGGTGGGAGGGTAGGAAGGAGCAACGCTTTGACAAAGGAGGTTAGAGAAACCATCTGTTTTCACAAAACAAAAAGCAAACTCAAGTTACAGTTTCATCTTATCAATTACCAATATAATCTCCATAGGATTTATAGGATTAAAAGTAAAACAGGACCTTGGACGGTGTTGCTCAATGGTTAGAGTGCCGGCCTGAGCACTGAAGGTCTCGGGTTTAATTCCAGGTCAAGGGCACATACCTGGGCTGCAGTTTTGATCCCCAGCCCCAGTCCCTAGTTGAGGTGTTTGTGGGATTGATGATGTCTCTGTCTGTCTCTCCCTCTCCCTCTCCCTCTCTCTCCTTCCCTTCCTTCCACTCTATATAAAATCAATGGAAAAAATATCCTCTGGTGAGGATTAACAACAACAACAAAAAGTAAAATAGGAAAAACCTAGAAGACTACACATGCAATAAAGACTATATTTTACTTGATTGAAAGGAAAAGAACTGCAGGCTTATACCCTAAGGAATCACTATCAAAGGAACATATTGATGAATTTCACTGGAGTCAAATAATTCAATTCTACATGTTAAAAATCCCATTGACAAAATTAAAAGGCAAACAACTAAGGAAAGACTCATAAAGTGTTAGCATCCTTATTATATACTAGAGGCCCGGTGAACAAAAATCGTACACTCAGGGGTGTCCCTTAGCCCAGCCTGTGCCCTCTCGCAGTCCAGGAGGCAGCTCTTGCATTGAGCATCTGCCCCCTGGTGGTCAGTGCACGTCATAGCGTCCGGTCGTTCTGCTGTTCAGTCGATTTGCATATTAGCCTTTTATTATATAGGATGCTATGTATCAATAAGGGGCAAATGAAACCCCAATAAAAACAAAGTTGGCCAAGGACCTGAGCCAGTAATTCAGGAAAGGCGGGGCACTTTGTGGAATCATAGGAAACAATGTGCTATTTTGAATAAATTTTCTACAATATTTTTTAAGAAAAAAAAATCTAAATCAGATTTGTAGAAAACTCAGAAAACACAGACCAGTGTGAAGATGAAAACAAAAATCACGATTTCAACAGCCGAGAGATGATAGCTTTTCGATATGAGTCATTGCACTGTGGTTTTCCCCCTCAAAAATGCCTTTTAATGAGTTCATTTTTCTCTCTGTCTTTTCTTTTGTGTATAATCCTTTCGGTGACTGCCTCACACTTCATTGTGCTTTTGTTGATTATTCCCCTAGCGGGGCACACTGCTGCTCCCCTCAAAACTAGCCTTCTCCTGAGAACCACAGGGGAAGGCTGGGTATTGGGTAAGCAGCTAGCAGTGTTTCCACAAGAAACTGATATGTTCTCACCTCACGTAGAGGCGGCTGTAAAAGGTGGAGGAGCACATGACATTCGATAGGCACTTACTACCAAGACCACACAACTCCAATGAAACCTAGCATTTTACGGTTTCACTTTTATAGTTTTCATTCATTATGAATGGCAAATAATAGCAAAAGTCAAACCCTGGAGAGTTTTATTCCTACTGCACTTATCCACACACAGGCGATAATTATAAATTTTGTGCAAAATACAAAAATCAACCACCCAACAGCACTCAAAAGTGAATAGGTTCCATTCCCCCGCCCCCCCCCCCACACACACACACACAACCCCAAATGGGTAGCTAATTGTCTTCATATCACTTGCGGAATAATTTTTGGACTATTTGGCCCATTTTTATTTTATTTTTTTAATCTTTTAAAAAATATTTTTATTGATTTCAGAGAGGAAGGGAGAAGGAGAGAGGGATAGAAACATCAATGATGAGAGAGAATCATTGATTGGCTGCCTCCTGCATGACCCCTACTGGGGATCAAGCCTGCAATTCGGGCATGTGCCCTTGACCAGAATCGAACCCAGGACCCTTCAGTCTTCAGGTCATCGCTCTATCCGCTGAGCCAAACCGGCTAGGGCTTGGCCCATTTTTAGACTCTAGTCTGTTCCGTTATTTTGTGTGTCTACTTACACATCAGCACCAAACTGCTTTAGTACTGCAGCTTTCTGCATTTTTAGTATCTGGTAGGGCAAATGTACCAGCTATACATTGGTGTGTAACAAACAAGCCAAAACCTAATGGTTTCAAATGCCAACGTATCTGTTCATGACTATGAAAATGAACAGGCTTATTTTGCTGAACAGATACTGAAACTAATCAGTATCTTTACCCTACCCCCAAACAATACAAGGACCTTAACACCTTTTAACTCAAATAACCCCTCCTGACTTACATGCTATTTTTATCCAGTATTTTGTTCTATCCTTTTATAATCTTTCCAAATTTGATAGGTTCTTTTACTCTTTTATATGATAAACTAGAGGCCCAATGCATGAAAATCCGTGCAAGAGTAGGCCTTCCTTCCCCCCGCTGCTGGCACCGGCTTCCCTCCAGCACCAGGACCCGGGCTGCTTCCCTCCTCCAGCAGCCAGCAGGCACCCAGGACCAGGGCTGGCTTCCCTCCAGCCCCGGCTTCGTCAGGAAGGACGTTAGGAAGAATGTCCAGAAGACGTCTGGTCTAATTAGCATATTACCCTCTTATTATTATGTTTACTTAGGTATACCCATATGTTCACCATTTTCTTTACACATCATTCCTATCTACATTTTGAACTTTCCTTTTAGGGTCATTTTTCTTCTTTTTTAGAAGGTCCTTTAGTACAAGACTGCATATAAAGTCTCTGTGTTTTTGTTTGCTTTAACATGTCTTTATTTGATAATATCTCCTCAACCATTCTCTCTCCCTCCATGCTCTCTCTTATCTCCTTCTGGCGCTTTGGATCAATGCGCTTTTAGATTTAATTGGTGATGTTAAGATTAATCGGAGTTCAGGTGTTGTCAGCGGGGTCACGCGTTAACAAGTGCCCATCCGCTTTGATTTCAATCATTGGCTGGTTTTGTTGGAGGTCCACCTCAGAGGTTTCATGTTCTGTCTGCTGGCTCTCACATCCACTCCTCAGCCCTTCTCTGCTCTGGTCTGGGTCAGGGTAGGGGATGAGGACGACCCAGACAGGCTACATTTCCTACCTCCTGTCTCAGCAGGATGCCAGCTGGGTAAGTCCCCTGGGAGGCGCCGGCAGGATCTGGGAGGGCTGCAAGGGGGTGGCGCTCCTCCCTCTCCTTCCGATGTGTCTCCACCCTCAGCTTTGCATCTTCCCCGACTCTAGCTGGACCCCTGTGCCTCTGGCTCCAGCCTCCTCCTGGTGACCTCTGCCTTTGGTCTCTGGACCCCTGTGCCTCTGGCTCCAGCCTCCTCCTGGTGACCTCTGCCTTTGGTCTCTGGACCCCTGTGCCTCTGGCTCCAGCCTCCTCCTGGTGACCTCTGCCTTTGGTCTCTGGCATCATCTCTCTTCCCTTTGTCCATCTCATGGTGGCAGCTTCTTGCTGCTGCCAATATCTGGGCGGCCTCATTGCCCACCATTGGGCTTCTGGGCTCTTCTATCACGGCCACCAATCCCCATATTAAATTCCCGCTGGTTGACACACCCAGAGTGTGTGTGTTTTGTTGTTGTTGTTGTTTTAATTCCTGGACCTCATGAGCATTAACTGAGGCTTTTTTAAAAAAAGAAAAAAAAAGAAAATTTTCTTTCTCTGTGCTTGCGAAGAATGTGAGAGCACTATGATCTTTCATAGGTTTGAATGAAGTCACCTTTGAAATCGTCTGGACCTCAAACTTTTTGAGGTGGGAAACGGGAAGGATTTCTCAGTTTCTCCCCGGATTGTTGAAGCAGGAAAAAGAGGTTACGTCTCAGATCATCCTTGAAAAGCTATACGACACAGATACTATCTTTTTAAGGCAGACAATAAAAAATAGAGTGGTTTTTGTTTTGTTTTTAACAGATTTGCCCGCCTCCAGATTTGGCTCAAGCCCAGTCTCTTTCAGAGCGACTGGAGGGATTGTCTCAGGATGAAAAACTGGCATGAAAGACTCGTAAGACAACCAGGAGTTGGCTGAGCTGAGTTACAACCGCCTGTGGGATTCGAGGTGTGAGTTGCGTTTGCACTGAGACAAAGTTAACAGCAGAAAGTTCTCTTAACGCACAAGAATCGTGACCCCTTCCCTCCAACTGCTAACCGTGCTTCTGCAAGTCCAGGAATAACCGTTAAAAGAATCATCCCTACTTCTTGCTTCACTTTTTTTTTTATACATAAACCACCACGATCACTTGGACCAGTACACAACCTCCTTTTCTATCACTAATTTATTCATGAGTTCATTAAACATTTACTGAGCAAAGGCAGTGCCAGGCAATGTTCTAGATGCTGGGGCGGCAGTGACAACCTCACAGACCCTGTCCCTGCCCTGCTGGAATGTACGACCTCACAGTCAATGTCCGGGGGAGGGGGCCGAGGAAGGCTTTCTTAAGAAAGTGACATTTGTGTAACTTAGGGGTGAGCCGGAGCTGACCTGGCTGTGTTATGTGTATGGAGGGTATTTCAAGGAGAAAAAAGAACTTGGCAGGAGGGAGGTGTTTAATGGAAACCCTGGCTTTCTCTCTGCATGCCCTCTTTATTAAAAGCATTTTTTAAATGAAAAGCATCGTCAGT
>NW_005871221.1:343809-403172 GCF_000147115.1 Myotis lucifugus
GAAGGAAGGAAGGAAGGAAGGAAGGAAGGAAGGAAGGAAGGAAGGAAGGAAGGAAGGGAAGGAGGGAGGGAGGGAGGGAGGGAGAAAGGAAGGAAGGAAGGAAGGAAGGAAGGAAGGAAGGAAGGAAGGAAGGAAGGAAGGAAGGAAGGAAGGGAGGAAGGAAAGAAGGAAATGAAGGAGGGACAAGAGCAAGAGAGAGAGACAGAGAGAAGAGCACAGAGCACTCCCTTCTATAGCGGACAAGGTCTTGCCATCAGCTGTACCTGCCTTTGGCCCGGTGCCCAGACTTCTCTGAGCCTCGATTTCCTCCTCATGTAAGAGGTTCGTGTCCACACCTTGGGGGCTATCCTGAGCAGGGAACAAGGGCAAGTTTGTGGACCTGCCTTATAGCTGAGACTGGATCACTCACCTCCATGTACAGGAATACATATGTTTATGGCTATTTACATTTGTTTACCTGGTTTCCATGAGAAACTACGTGGGAACCATAGCCAGAGAGTTAGTAAGACTCCCCGAGGCCAGAAATCCGGGGACCTGGGCCCCAGGTCGGCCCGTGGCCCAGGGCTCTGTCCGCCCCAGCCCAGCCCAGCCCAGGCCAGGCCGGCACTCAGGAGCTCTCCCCACTCCTGTGTACGAATGAGGTGATCTTTCAGTTGCCCTTTGTCTTGGAAAAAAATTAATTCTCATTTGCATTACCTCGTCTAAATGTCACCCACCGATATTTTGTTA
The DNA here is from genome assembly GCF_000147115.1 of Myotis lucifugus. Lineage (NCBI taxonomy): Eukaryota > Metazoa > Chordata > Mammalia > Chiroptera > Vespertilionidae > Myotis > Myotis lucifugus. Next base: position 344,539 of record NW_005871221.1, read on the forward strand.
GACATTAGCGGTGCTGGCAGGGAGGGCCGCGGGGTGATTGTGTTCTGCCTGGTGCTAGGATTTACATAATTTCAGACAGCAATTAAAGAATCCGGGGGAATTTCTCTCTCTCTCTCTTCCAACCTCTCCTACAAAGAAAGTGTTCGTTTACATTAAGCGCTCAGCTCCTCGCTGTTCATTTGCATAAAATTAAAGGTTTTTGTGTTCCCGAACAGCAGGGTAACATTTAAAATTCCGTTTTAAAAAGCTCACCTTACAATAATAAAATGTTAATATCATTTCATAGGCAGTGCAAGGTTGCCGGATGCCTTTCACTTCCAACTTGTATCCACTGCTAACTGTTCCCCTTCTCCCTCTCCTCCATCTCCCTCTCCTCCATCTCCCTTCCCTCCTCACTCAGTCTTTGGCCCTCTCTATCCTTCCCCAAGTCTCCTCCTCGGCCTCACCCTGCCTCCCTGTCTCCTTGATCTTGTCCCCTTTTTCTTTTTCTAAATGGAATCCAAATGTCCTCAACCCTCACCAGCCTGAGGCCATGGAGCAGAGTGAAGTTTTCACATTATTCAAGGGATCAGCCCATGAATAATGAGTCCAAGCACAGCTGCCAGGTTCCCGGGAGCTCCTGCTTCCGCACTGATCCCCAAGTCACCGCTCACCCTGCCCCGCCCCCCATATGTCCTGGGCTCCCTGAAACCAGAGTCAATCCTGGTTACTCTCGCCTCCCCCATGGAGCCCAGGCACCGCCCTCGTCGCCATGGATGCCCATGATGCCTCATGACGGTCACATATCACCCAATGGTGCCCCTGATTCTTCTTTCCTCTGAGCACCCAGGACCCTGGGCCAACATTGCTCACCTGGAGCAGCGAGGGCTCATCTCACTCACCACTGATCTAATCCCAGCTGGCACTGGTCCCAGGTAGAGACATACGGCATAGACAAGGGGCCTTGGCCACAAAGATGAAGGGAGGACCGATTTTCTCACACAGAGAAGAGATTATTAACTGGAGGGAAGGGAGAAAAGAGAGGGACAGAGATCCGTGGGGCCAGAGGAGAAGGGGTTGGGCCTCACCAAGGATGACGAGGCCCAGAGAGAGCCAGTTGTGTGGGATAAGGCGAGGTTTCCCACACCCCATGCGTCATCCCAAACGAGGCAAGGATGGGAGTGTAAACCGTGGAAAGATGAAATTTTTCCCTCTCCCACCATAGCCCATGGATTGAGAACTCAGAATCAGAAATGATGCTGAGACATGGAATAAATGGACAGTTTAAATGGAACAGCATACCACAGTGTTAGAACTGATGTCCATACCCACAGCAAAGAGAGAATTCTTTCATGTGATAGAAGCTTTAAGGCAGTGGTTCTCAACCTTCCCAACGCCGCGACCCTTTAATACAGTTCCTCATGTTGTAGTGACCCCCAATTTCATTGTTACAAATTGAACATAATTAAAGCATAGTGATTAATCACAAAACAATACATAATTATATATGTGTTTTCCGATGGTCTTAGGCGACCCCTGTGAAAGGGTCATTTGACCCTCAAAGGGGTCGCGACCCTCAGGTTGAGAACCGCTGCTTTAAGGGGTGAGGAGGCATTAATGAGGGGGGGGGTGCAGTCATTCCAGCTAAGGCCGTGGTCGGCAAACTGCAGCTCGCGAGCCACATGCGGCTCTTTGGCCCCTTGAGTGTGGCTCTTCCTAAGCCTTAGGAGTACCCTAATGAAGTTAATAACAATGTACCTACCTATATAGTTTAAGTTTAAAAAATTTGGCTCTCAAAAGAAATTTCAATCGTTGTACTGTTGATGTTTGGCTCTGTTGACTAATGAGTTTGCCGACCACTGAGCTAAGGCATCGGTGTGGGTAAAGGTTCTGAGGAGGGAGGTGCAGCTTGTGAAGACCTGAAAGGCAGCTGAGCCTGTGGAGCACAGAAAGCAAGGAAAGGGGCAGGCAAAGAAACAAGCAAGCATGGCCCAGACACGGGAAAAGCAGTGAATAAAGCTGAACGTATGGAAACTCAGACATTGCACTTAGCCAATTAGCTATCTCAGGTGAGACCACAGAGCGCAAGGGGACCATGTCTGAAGAACTAAAATGAAACTGTGAGAATGCTGTCTTGCAAACAGAGGATACCGATCAAGGCTTAGCAGTTACAAAAAAGAACCAAATAGATAATCTGAAGTTAAAAAGTACAATAACTAAAATTTTAAAATTCACCCAGAGGGGATCAGTAGCAGATTTGATCAGGCAAAAGAAAGAATCAGCAAATCTGAAAACAGGTCAGTTGAGATGATTCAGTGTGAGGAACAGAACAACAAAAAAAAAAGAATGAATATAAATGAGCAAAGCCTAAGAGACCTGTGGGATATCATCCCGCCATCCACAAACACATATTGGAAATCCAGAAGGAGAGGAGAGAGAGAAAGGGGCAGAAAGAATGTTTGACGAAATAACAGCCAAAAACTTCCCAAATTTGATTTTTAAAAATCATGAATCTACACATCCAAGAAGCTAAAAGAACCTCCATTTGGATAAGCGCAAAGACACCCACAGAAACACACTGTAATCAAACTGCAGAAATACAAAGACAAAAGGAGAATCCTGGAAGCAGCCAGAGAGAAGTGACTAGTTGCACACACAAGGACTCCTCCATAATATGAACAGCCAACTTCTCACAGGAACCATGGAAGTTGGAGAGAGAAAAATTGTCAGCTAAGAATTCTAAATTTAGCAAAACTATGCTTTAAAAAAAAGAAAAAAGAAAAATTAAGAATACCAAAGCCATTCAATGGAGGAAAGAAGAGTCCCTTCAACAAATGGTACTTGGACAACTGCAGAAGAATGAAATTGGACCCCAATTTCACACGAAATATGAAAATCAATTCAAAATAGATTAAAGACCTAAATGTAACAGCTAAAACTATAAAACTCTTGGAAGAAAACATAGACGTAAATGTAAACCTTCATGACAACGAATTAGGCAGCGATTTCTTAAATATAATCCCAAAAGCACAAAAAAACAACAACTACATAACATCAAAACTAAAAATGTTGTGCACCAAAGGACATTATCAAGAACATGAAAAAATCCCCACAGAACTGGAGAAGCTGCGTGCAAAAAGTTTCACTATGCAGGATGTATAAAGAACTCTCACAAACTCTACGACAAAAAGATAAATAATCCAATTTAAAATGGGCAAAGGGCTTGAATAAACGTTTCTTTAAAGAAGACAAACAAATGGCCAATAAGCTCAGGAAAAGATACTCAACATCATTAGTCATCAGGGAAATGAAAACCATAACCACATGAGATACCACTTCACTCGCTGGGATGGCCAGAATAATAATTGTTTAATGGAAAATAGCACGTGTTGGCAAGGACGTGGAGTAATTAGAATCCTAGTATATTGCCAGTGGGAATGTTTAACAGTACCGCTGCTGTGAAAAACAGTTTGGAAGTTTCTCAAAAACCATAGTTACCATATGACCCAGCAATTTCACTTTTAGGTACCTACTCAAGAGAATTAACATGTTCACGGGCAAACTTCCACAAATGTTCATAGTAGCAATATTCATAAGAGCCAAACAGTGGAAACAACCCAAATATCCATTAACGGATAAATGGATGAACAAATTGTGGTATATCCATACAATAGAATGTTGCTATTCAGTCATAAAAAGGAATGAAGTTCCGATACATGCTACAACGTGGAGGAACCTTCAAAACAGTATGCTAAGTATAAGAACTCGGAACCAAAATGCTACATATTTTATGATTCTGTTTATATGAAATGTCCAGAATAAGCAAATCTATAGAGACAGAAAATAGAATACTGGTTGCCAGGATCTTGGGGGAAGGAGCATGGGGAGTAACCGCTTAAAGGATACAGGCTTTCTTTTTAGGGGGATGGAATGTTCTGGAAATAGATAGTGGCGATGGTTGTGAATATACAAAAAAATGTCTTAATTGTACGCTTTAAAATTGTTTATACCATTTAGAGAGAGAGAGTACAATGATATGATAAAGTAAATGAGGCAAAATAAAAATAAGAGTAAAGGGTATATAGGTATTTTTGTACTATTCTTGAATTTTCTATAATTGTGAAATTATGTTTTAAAATAAAGGTTTAAAATGATAAGTAAATGTACAACCCAAGAAATAAAGTGACCATCAGGAGGAGCCTGGGTCCTGGGAGACACACGTGGCTCTGTGTATCGGGACAGAAAAAAAAATCGGAGTGAAACAAAAAGAGAGAAAAAGGGGTGAGTGATGTGTGAGGAGCTGTGTGGGCCCCGCCTAGGTATGCCTCTGTGAAATGGGCACAGCAATATATACATCCTGGAGTTTGCGGGAGGACTCAGGGAGATACAGCAGGTACAACGCTAGGCCCAATACCTGGCATGTGGTCACGACCTCAATAAATAATTGTAGTTATTACTAGAGGCCCGATGCACGAAATTCGTGCAAGAGTAGGTACGGGGTGCGGCTACAGTGTTTTGGCCAGGTTCAAGCCTCGGACTAATGAAAGGACAGGGTCCTCTCATTGCCACGTGCAAGTCCCAGCTGGAAGGGCAGGGCCCTCCCAGCACAATCATAGCCAGCGGCTGTGGTTGTAAGCTTGAACCTATGGTCCAAACACGTGGCCCCACGTGCCTTGTGATAGAGTTCAGGTGCATGTAGTTGAGTGGGGATGAAACTCACAGAATGCTGTAAACAACGTGATCACACCCCTACTTTGCCTCGTGGCATCTGCTATAAAATAAAGACACGGCTTGTGGGCGCTGGCGCTGTCTCCTCATCAGGGAGCAGCATCCCACCGAGACCCAGCTTTCATTCTCTTGTCTGTCTTTCCTTAATCCTTTCACCCCCCACTCAGGGTCACTGAACCAGGCTGAGCTGGCATGGCACATAAGGCGCCCTGGGGCTGAGTATGCCATGGCCGTGTCGGCTCCCCACAAGTAGGCCTTCCTTCCCCTGGCTGCCCGCACCGGCTTCCCTCCGGCACCCGGGACCCGGGCTTCCCTCGCAGCCCTGGCTTCATCCGGAAGTCATCCAGAAGGATGTCCAGTCTAATTAGCATATTACGCTTTTATTATTATAAATGAGTTATATAATGTTTAAGTCCTCACTTATCATCAATAGGTTCTGAAACTTTAAGCAAAACAATGTATAATAAACTTAAATTTTTCATAGGCTAATTTATATAAACAAGAGTTATGTTCCACCCTAGCTGAGTGGCTCAGTTGGCTGCGCCGCGTCTGTACACCAAAAAAAAAGAAAAACGAAAAGAAAAGAAAAATAGATGCGGATTTGACTCCTGGTTGGGGTACATACCTAGGTTGCGGGTTCAATTCCCAGTTGGGGGTCGTACAGGAGGCAACCAATTAATGTTTCTCCCTCACATCGATGTTCCTCTCTTTCTCTCTCAAGTCAATAAAAACATGTCCTCAGGTGAGGATAAAAGAAAAGAGTTATGTTCCTATAGCATCTCATCAACATAACGAAATGATGGTATTTGAGGACCTGCTACACAGCTTTCAGACACAGGCAGCACTATCGTAAGCATTTTACAAGTAGTAGTTTATTGAATCCTCACCAAAAAAAACTAATGAGGAAGGAACGACTATTATCAACATGCCCGTTTTATGATGAGGAAACTGAGGCACAGAGAGGTTAGCCACCTGCCCAAGGTCACAGAGCTTGCAAATGCTGGAGCCAGAATTTACACCCAGGTGGTGTGACGACTGAAGGTAACTGGGGATTCTGGAACAGGAAAAGGACATTGTGTACAAACCAAAGAAATCTGAGCATAGCACAGAGTTTAGGTCATAATTATGGGTCAATATTGGGTCATTAACTGTGACAAATGTACCATAGCAACGTCAGATGCAAATAATAGGAAAGACTGGCTATGGAGTATACGGGAACTCTCTGTAGTCCCTCCATTTTTCTGTGAACCTAACACGGTTCTAAAACAACGCATTTATTAAAAACCTGATTGGCCCCCAGGTCCCCTGTGAGCTGGCTCCTCTGCTCCACCGCGTGCCCCTGCTCCCCGCTGCACTGACGTGCTCCCACGAACTCGCCTCCAAAACCCTCCTCGCCAGCTGGTGGGCCCCTCTGCTCATCTCCCCTGACCTTCTGGGTTTGGCTCTGCTCCCAGCTCATGCCTTCCTGACTCCCCCTCCCTGACTCAGCCATGGCCCAGGCGCTCCTGGTTCTCCTGCTACTGATCTGGTCATCACTCCTGTGCATCCTCTTCTGGCCTCCACGCCACGGCCACCCCAAGTCCTTCGGGGCTCCTCCTGGCCCCTCTTGTCCCACATGCTCCCCGTGAGACAGGCTGGGTCTAGGTGGGCCTCTCCAGCACAGATGGCTTCGTGGTGACTCAGAGCCGAGTGTCCGTCTTGTTCTGGAGCCTCCTCGAGTGGAGGTCGGCCGTGCATCTCATCGACGGTCCAAAACCAGCCAGTCAACCTTCCTTTAAGCCAGTGCTTCCCCCTTTGTCCTCCACCTCAGCGAGTGGCATCCCCACCCGCCCCCCTCCCCGGGGGTCTGAAGCTGAGCCCTGCATGTGGTTCTGGGCTCTTTCCACCGCTCATCTGGGACATCCCATCTGCTCCTGTATCCTCAAAAGCTAGGTCCTTAATGCTGGCCCAGAGGCTTTAGCCAGCGCTGTGTCACCACCTGGCCACTTCCGTCACTGGCCTGGATGCCCACTCCAGTCGCCCCCGTTTAATTCATTCTCTACACAGCAGCCAGGGTGGCGGTTGTGAACTGCCCATCTGACCCTGTGGCCATCTGCCCGCAATGCCTCAACTTGGCACCCACGGCCCTTCACTCTTTTGTCTCATCTTCACCTGCTGCCTCTACCTTAACACCATCTCCACCCCCACACGATTGGCCACTGGTCCCTTGCCCATGCTGTCCCTCGATCCAGAATGCTCTTCCCTCCCTTGTTCTTCGACTAATGTCTGATGGTCCCTCGGGACTGAGGGGAGGGGACACTCAGGAACCGTCTCTTACCTGCTAGCTGGCGCCGTGCCTGCTCTGTCCCCAGAACGCCAGGCACTTCCCCTGAGGAGAGCCCACCCCGGAGAGCATTCACCATGGCTCACAGCCATGTCCACCTCTCCCCGGTCTCCTCACAGCCCATGAGCCCCTCCATGGCGAGGACTGCATCCACGCATCCCTGTCCCTCTAGGGCTCACTGGAGGCGCCCAGCAAAAGCTGTGATAATGGCAAACATTTATTGAGCACCTACTATGTGCCAGCCACAATGCCAAGCACGTTACCGGTATTTCCTCATATTTATCACTCACAATAAAAAAATGAAGGCAGGCACTTTGATGATGGCTGTTTTACCAAAGAGGAAACTGAGGCAGAGACAACTGAAGCAACTTGCTTAAGGTCACACAGCAGAAGTCCGAGAGCTGAAACAGGAGCCCAGGTTCTGACTCCATCACTTGTTCTTTTAACCACATTTAAATTCTGTTCCCTGGTCCCTTTTCGGCCTAGCAATTTAGTGACCCATGCCGACAGACACCATCCGTAACACCGCCTCATGGGTCCGTAGCATTCCATCCTAAGGACGAAACATAATTTGCTTAACCAATCCTGTTACTAATATATGTCCAATTGTCTGACTTCATTTTTTCAAATGGTTCACCAATTACTCATGTTTTTTCCTACCGATTTGAAATGCCACCTTTATCATATAGTAGTTATATATACTTGAGTTATTTTTTCATATTGGCTCATTTTTTTAATTGGACTAATTCATACTATTTTGAGTCGTTATACCTTCACAAGGCATTTCATTCATTCATTCATTCATCCACTCACTCACTCACTTATTCAACAGATATGTATTGAGCATGCCTGTGGGCCAGGTGCTGTTCTGCAAACTGTGAATCAGCGGTGGACAATGGAGCAGCCAGCAACATCCCCCTCCCGGTACGTGAATTTTAATATCTGACCTTGGCAGTGGCTCCCACCTTAATCAATTTTATTTATTAAGATGTTCTTAGGCGTTCTTGCCTATTTATAACTCCCAATGAACTGATGTTGGCAAGTAAGAAAATACATTTGGGATTTAATTGGCACTGAATTAAATGTATGGATTAATCTTAATGGAATTGATGATTTTTAATCTTCTTTTCCGTGAACACGGCAGGCGTTTCCACACAGTCAATTCTTATTTTTATGTTAAGTTTAGTCTCACACATCTATTGCTAAGTTCATTGCTAAGTATTTTATATTTTTGTTGCCATTGTGGATATCATCTTTTTTCCATCATATATTCCAGATGATTAATGCCGGTACATAGGAAAGGTATTGATTTTTGAATACTTCTTTGAAGTCAGCATCTTACTGAATTCCCTGATTAATTGTAATAGTTTCTAGTTGAGCTTTCAGATTTCCTAGGTAAATAAGCATATAATATGTGAAAAACAATTCTGTCCCTTCTCTCTATGTAGTTTTACTACATATTTCTTTTTCTTTTATTTTGTGCTGCATTGACCAGTGCAAGATTTCCATGGTGTGCTGGTAAACATTTAACAACCAGCTCTCTAGAGAAAATAACCCAGATTTGTAGCATTTGCCCATTTCCATGGTGTAAGTACTGTCACCATGGCCAGTTTTCAAGTTACAACATGATGTCACTGGACTCGCTGGGAAGAGATGCAAAGCTTTGCTCTCACGAGCCCGTGTGAGCCAGCTCTAGCTCACCACTGAATGGACCACTGGACCCAGGAGATGGTCTGTGGGGAGGGGGGGGGATGCTGTGGTCAAAAATAAGAACTGGAGTGCTGCATGTATAAATATATATCCACTTCTACCAGGTTACCATGTACATCAGCATACTAAAGACTCTGAGAAATCCTGTAACGTATTTTTCCATTTATTTGACCAATACAAGTTTTTTGGAATAAAGAAGAGCTAAATCCTAGTTTGTAGCATTTTGCCACTTTCCATGGTGTAAATCCTCCCACCGTGGCCAATTTCCAGCTCCTGGGCGCATTGGGGAGAGAGATGCCCCTCTCCGATGCCCTGATACATTCGTGGCCCCAGCTCAGGTGGTTGCCTAGCAATTCTTTTGTTTCCCTGGTCAGCTCTCCCTCCTATTCTCTTCTCTTGCCAACTTTCTCAGCTCTCCTCAAACCACCTGCATCCCCCGCTTCCCCAAGCTGGTGATGTCGCTGCTTCCTCCCATAGAACCGACTTGCTTATCTCTACCAGCATCCATCACTGCCTCCTTCCCTCCTGGATGGTGGAGGGAACGTGGCTTCCTCCTGGAGAAATTCACCCCACGCCAGTACCAATGCTCTGGCCCCTTCCACGTCTGGGGGTCCACGCCCTCCCTCACCCCCGTTCCTTCCCTCTCTATTGGAGTTTTTCCATTCACATTTACACACTCAAGTCTCTCCAATCCTAAAAATAAGCAAACAAGAACGACTCCTCACCTTCAACCCCTCTCTGTGCCGCTACTGGACCTCACGAACAGTATTTCCCAGGAACTGTCTGCTCTGCTCTATCTTCTCCCACTGCCATCGGCTTCTTCCCCCAGCTCTTTACGGAAACGCTCATCAAGATCTCCAGGGATGCCCTGGCGTTGTTGCTCAATGGTTAGAGAGTCAGCACGGGCACTGAAGGGTCATGGGTTCGATTCCGGTCAAGAGCACACACCTGGGTTGCAGGTTTGATCCCCAGCCCCAGTCAGGGTGCATGCGGGAGGCAGCCGATCGATCTCCCTCTCACACTGGTGCTTTTCTAAGATCTCCAGCGATACCGCTGTTGCTAAATCCAGGACACGCACCTTGGCCTCCTCTGCGAACCTCCAGTAAGTTAGCCAACCTCTTGGGAGCTCCGTTTTCTAACCTGTGAAATGCGAATACTACGCTTAGTCCCTGTAGGTTGCTATCGGGAGTCGGTGATATCGTGGGGAGAGGGGCTCCCTGCACAGGGCCTGACGGGATGAGAGAACTCAGTACACGGCAGCTCCACAACTGGTGGCCTCAAGGAGCCCCCAGACAAGGGGCCCAGGACGTGACAGACAGAAGAGCCTGCGCATGCCTGCAGGCCTGTGGGCCCAATTCCGGCTGCCCCTCCTCTCTGACCGGGGGAGGGCGGTCCCCCTGCCCCCCGTGTGGGAACTCTGTGCCCCCTCCTCTGTCACCCAGGCCTATATTAAGAACTTTAAATGTCAGTGCAGACGCTCTCACCGCTCATGTCCGCTCATGTGCGGGTGAAAGGCAGGTGGAGTGCAGGTGTGTTGGAGGGAAGAGAAGTCAGGAGGTAGATAAAAGCAAGGAGGAGGCAGAGAGAGTGGGGGGCAGAGAGAAGCAAGATTCAGTTAACTAGGATTTGCAGCAGGAGGAAGCGGGGAGCGGGAGGGATGCGAGGACCAGTCCTGAGCAGCCCAGGAGGCCTGAGGGTCCAGGGCAGCCTGACTCCTGGGGTCAGGAAGGGGCCGCTTCTGGCCTTGACTTCCACGCCCTGCAAAGAGCTCTGCACAAGGTGCACGGGGTTGGGGAAGGAGCCCCGAAAGCAGACTGTCTGTGAAGGCGGCTGTCAAAGCAAGGCCCTGTTGCTAAGGGAACCGCCTGGGAAGAGACTTGTGAAGATGAAGTCACCCCACCTCCGCAGCCATGGGGGGTCGGGGGGGCCGTGCCTCCCCAGGTCTGCTCTGCTGTCTACCAGCCGGCACTGGTCCCTGGAGGGCAGGACCCTGCCTCCTCTGTGCCCTGGTCAGGCTACTTGTTAGCAAGACGGGGCCACGTGGGTGACAGTTACAAATAGCAACGGCCAAAGGGAACTTGGATACAGCCTCTCGGGGCAAAGGAGCTCGAAGGGGACAGTGACAGGTGCCTGTCCACGGGCCCTCTGGTGCCGAAGGAGTGCCAGAACCCTCCAGGAAGATGTTTGCGATTCCGCATGAGGGTCACAGTGGCTCATAAAGGGTTTTCCATTGAATTGGGATGAGCAGTCCAATGGGGGGGGGGGGGGGGCGGGGTGCAGTCAAGTGTGCACAGACTCTATGAAGCCGAGGCTTGGAGCCAGCACAGCGTCTCTTCCATCGGTTTCTGTTGCCCAAGCGGGTCGCAGGCCAGCCAGATGGAGGGGGGGAGCTAGACGCTGGTCTGGGGCGCAGGGAGAGGTGAAGCGCCGTGGCCATTCCGGCAGCCAGGCCACCACAGCGGGGATGAAGAACAGGGGCTGGATTCAAATTCCGATTCACAAACCACTTGCTGGGTGATCTTGGGTAAGTTACTTTCCTTCTCTGAGGCTCTGATTCCTCGTTTAAAACGTGGTCAAAGCAATTCCTCCTCCCCCAGGAATCTGTGACAATTCAGAGAACTTATGCATTGGAAGCGCCTGGCATGGTGCCTGGGACCTAGTGGGTGCCAGCAAATGTGGCTCCCTCCCTCTCTCCTTCCCTCCCTCCCTCCCTCCGCCCCAGGAGACTGGGGTCCTGGGGGTGAGGATCTCACTGCCGCCTGCTGTGCAGAAAAGGCTGGTGGCCCAGCTGGGGGTCTGTTTTGCCCCCACCTCTCCTGCCCTTCATCTTGCCCCCTCGGGAGCCCCCCTGCTGTGAACTCACGGCACCCGGGGTCTTAAGGATAGTTAAGTAGCAAACTATGTGTTCATAATAAAATTTGCCTGCTTCTCACAGGCATCCAATTTGCTTACCATCCAAAGAGAAGAACTGGGTGCCTGCTTCCGAAATTGTTTTAATCTCTGCCACAGAACGCTTCTGGCAGGGTTTCTCAACTGGAAAATGGGAAATGAGTTAGAAACAATGGAGGAACGTGAATAATCTCACTTAAGATGTTTGATCTTGAGAAGAGATGAAGTTGAAATCGATTTCCCGGTTCACAGTCAGACAGCAGTGGGCGGGAGGGCGGTGGGTTGTCTCAGCCTGACCCGGGCCCAGATCTGGCCAGGGAACACCCCCCCGCCCCGTTCCCTATAAAACTCTGGCAAACTACCTATTAGATGGGAGGCAACCCCAGCCCCATAACCCCAAAGGTAGACACCAAGTCCTTTGGTATCTCCACATACCCATCTCTTATGCTAATGGTTGACAAAATGAACCCATGCCTCTGCTTAAGAGATGTTTGTGGTGGACCTACTATGTGTCGTGGCTGTCCTTGTCAATGGACCTCCAGACTTAAATGCAACACATTCCCTATCTTCAAGGAACTCAGGAGAGTCAGCGGGGGCCGGGATGGCGAGTCAGGAGCTGTTGATGGAAGGAGCCGCATTGGCTAAATATGCTGCATTCATACACCCCCTGCATCCTTGCGGGACCCGGGAGTTGGGGATTCTGGTGCCCTCTTTTCAGATGGAAAATTGGCCTCAGACATGAGTATCTGACTCAAGGATTTCACTGCAGCCTGTGCCCTGTGCCTGGGGGGATATTCTGCCCAGGCAGGTGGCAGGGCAGGACGCAGGGCAGGACGCAGGGCAGGACGGTACAAAAGGGGGAGCTCAGGGCATGAAAAGACACGGGCAGCCAGGGCCTGGGGGAGGTAGATCTGGGCAGCATGAGGACCTGTTGCACCTGACCCCACTCAATGTGGAGAAGTCACCTCGCTTAGGTCTGGGAAGGGACACCCTCTCAAGGCCAAGCGAGGCAGGGTGCGGGGGTGCGACACCCTGATTGTCACATGGGTGGTACTCATCACCCAAACCTGTAGACCTAGACAGACGCACACATTTATGAGTACACGTACATCACACGCACCACCAGAAATGTGTGCCTAGATGTGTCACATGCTCACACCCACGCTCACAGGTGGCCTCAGAATGAAAACTCCTTGGGGGCAGGAACCTCGTCGATCTTGCTCACCACTCTGTCCCCAGCACAGTTCATGGCTCGGAGTGGGGTCCTATACATAATGATGAAGTTGAATTCAATTCCCTCGCGTGTGCGCATACACAGACAGACACGTGATCTGTGCGCATGGCAGCTGATGCTGGGGGGAGGGGTGGGGGTAAGTCTCTGCACCCCCAGCAGGGTTGGACCTCTGCAGGGGGCACCTGGAGGGTGGGCTGGGTCCTGGGGGGCTCACGGCTCTGTCACTGCTCCTCTAGCCTGGCAAGGCTAGGGCCCCGCCCACCCTAAGGACTCTCTGTCCAACATTGCTGCCCTCAAGGCTCCATGGGTGACCCCAACCCCCCAATAACAGCATCCACCAGAGGCTGGCTTCTTGGGGTCCTGGGTGGGGGTTTAATGCATTATTGATTTCCCTGGGAAGGTAAAGTGCTGCCGCCATGGGTCCAGGTAGCTTATTTTTTGCGTCGATGACATTCAGGTACTAGTGAAAAATTATACCAATTATTAAATCAGCCATTATTACTTCAAAGTGCAATCAGTTGTCACAGCGGAGAGAGCTTGCACGGCGCGTTATTAGTCGGGCTGTGTGCACAGGGAAAGTGCTGAGAAGGGAGACTTTAACCAAAGGGCAAATGCATGAAATTTACTTAGAAATAGCGATTTATCACCCCTGGGTTTCCTACTGCTCCAATCCGGGCAGACACTTCACTGGCAGGAGACAGGCTCCACGCAGCCCCTGCCTCCTGCAGCTCCCACCCTGACAGGAAATGAAAAATTGAGAAGTCGTTGTAACAGCTTAAAGATGCATTATCCTTTTTGATGTGCAATTTGAGCTTCAAATCCAAAGGCAGATGAAATCGCAGGCACCCACTCCAGGCAGAGCGGACGGAGCCACCTTCCTGTGCTCGGGAAGGAGGTGGGGTGAGGGCACCTGACACAGCCTGGCCCGACCTGGCCTCGGCCGCCTCTCCAACTGGGGGGACACCCCGGGGGCCAGGAGAGAGAGCTGGGAGGGGCAGAAGGAAGAGAGACGTGGAGTGAAGGGAGAAAGACATAAAGAGATAGACACGGAGAGAAAAAGACACAAGAGAGAGTAAAAGGGAAAGACTGAGAAATAAAAATAAATAAAAATGAGGTAAGGTGAGAGATCAATAGAGAGAGAGGGAAGAGCGATGGACAGACAGACAGAAAACAACCAACAGAAACCAACGGCCGCTCACCCCAGGGACGGTGTGACCCCAGATCACGACAGCGGAGGGCAGAGTGAAGCCCTCACCTTGCCTTCCAGCAGAGACTCTGCCTCCCCTGCTGTGTGACCTGAGCAAGTGACTGCATCTCTCTGAGCCTCATTCCTTAATTGGCGGATGGGCCCACAGAGGTGTGAGGAGAGCTGGGATCAATGGGCAGGAAGAATGGCCTGGCCAGGCCACCCAGAGCTCCAGCCAACCTCAGAGGCCTGGTCACGGGAGGCCACAGCCCACAGGGGCCCCAAGACAGACCCCTGTGCTCCATTCACCAGCACCTGCAGTTGGAGACTTCAGCCCCAGTCACCTAACAGGCTGCTCCATGGCCGAAAATCAGGCCTGCGGTTTGAGGATGTGGGATGCAGGGCTCACAGGAGAGCAGCAGCGGATGACACATCCAAGCCCCCACTTCGCGTGCCTACAAAGATGAGATGATACGGGATTTTTGGACTGGGACCCGGATTCTTTGTCCGCCGGAGTCAAAAATGAATCCATGGACAGAGGGTAGTATAGCAAAGGTGGAGATGAATTGAAAAACGAGTACAGTCTCCCATGTGGGGAGAGGGAAAGAGCCCCACAGAATGGACTCCCGCATGGGGAGGGGGAAAAGGTCCACCGACTTCCTGTTTCCATGGTTTATAAAGGCTGTAGTTCCTGTGTCCTGATATCCCCTCTGATTGGTCAATATTCCCATTCAAATTAGTTACTATAGTGACTCCTGAGGCCCTCCTCCCTCCTTGTCCTCCTCTTCCTTGGGGACTTCCTTCCTTCTTCTTTATTTTGTAACTACAGACCTTTTTTGGCTACTTCCAGTTCCCTTGTCTTATGGAAGTATATCTGTTGCTGCTCCCTTGTCTTATGGAAATGTAACTGCACCAGGCTTCCTTGTGTTATGGAAATGTACCTTCTCCGGGTCTGTAGCCCTATGTTTCTTTTCCACGGACCCCAATTCTAAAAATTCCCTAAACCTGCCTATGTTCCCCTAACATTCCTGTTTCAGAGAGGGCTGTCTCAGGGAGGTGGGGCGCGGGGCAGAGAGCACCGGGTCTGGGTCTGACAGATCCACCTGGATGCAAACTCCCCGAGGTCAGAGATGTTTATACATCTCACCCGTCACTCAAATATTTGCTGAATGAATAAATCATCTGCCTCTCAAGCTGAGTGACCTTGGGCAAGGTGCTTCCCCTCTCCGCCCTTCGCTTTATCGGAGGCGAAAGAGTTCCTGTGTCACGGGCCATGGTGCGTGCAGACCAGATAAGCAGGTGCAGTCATCCGACCAGCAAGAAAGAGATGAGGGTGGCTATTTCTATTATCATCAATCGGAGGAAAAAGGAAGAAGGATGCAGGTTAAGGGTGGGGAGTGATGGGATTAAGATTTTCATTTTCTTTTCTGTATTTGTCAAGTCTAAGGTGGCTTTATAATCAGAAAAAAGTAATAAATTGGTTTTAAAATAAATAAGAAATCGCATCACAAAGTTCTGAGCGTGAGTGTGTGGCCACTGAGCCTGGGGCTGAGTTTGTGTCCCAGGGGCTCAGGGCTGTCCTTAAGTCCAGGGATACACGTGGGACCCCCAGAGTCCCTGACCCCCGTTTCCTCCAGCAGGGAGGGGAGGGTACCCTGGCACGGACGCCAATTAGACCCACCTGTTCCTGCCAAGCAGCTCACAGAGCCTCCAAAGTGAGTCTGAGGCTCTTGCTAGGAACGCTGATGCCAGCGTGTGGCAGACAGTCGCGGCCCCTTCGCTGCCTTCCCTGGGAGCTCACTGCCCACGGCCACCTTGCCTTTGCTGTGCCCACCTTCCTGGTCCTTCCAATGCCCAGGAGCTCGTACAGCAAGTCCACGGGGCGGTAGATTACTCCCATTTTAGAGATGGGAAAGCTGAGGCCCGGAGAGAGGATGCAATTTGCTCCCAGGATGTCAGGGGTGAGGCAGGATGCACTCCAGCCTGTGGGATGCTGGCCTGTGCCCTTTCCATGACACCATCGTGCTGCTAACAGATGGCAGAGAGAAGACAGAACTAATCAACTCCCTATCGATTCCATCCTCTCCATCCAGGAGATTGATCTTCCCATTAGCGAGGGGCAGGTGAGAGGCGGTTGGAGGCTCAGCTCAGTGGCACAGCGAGCACTGCCCCGTCGGAGCTCAGGTCGCCTGACCCAGACAAGAGTGGCCAAGGCCCTCAACCAACAGACTGTGTGGCACCTCAGAGGTGACTGGCCAGGGATAAAGGAGGGCTCTGAAATTCACTACAGCCATGGCGGGCCACAGCTCTCTGGCCTTGGCCTGGAGTTCATCTGTCAGGTCTCCCATCTGTCTACCCTTCCTCCCATCCTTCCACCCCTTCAGTCATCTAACTTTTTATGCCTTCCTCCTCTGTGCCATGCACCGTGCGAGAGGCTAGGGCTCCCGAGGGGACTTCAGCACACCCACAGCCCCGTTGGGGAGCCAGGGATGGGGGACAGGTTGCAATTTATCCTGTTTCAAGTTTTTATAAGTGAGCTGGACATCCTGCAAGGGACTGGCAGATCACTGAGCTGGTGAGCTGAGCCTCAGACCACAAAATAATCCAGATTTAAAAGCCTCCTAGAGGTGGGTCCCTCCCCTGTCAGAAGACTCATTCACCTTCATTACTTTTCCTCCATTAGAATGGAAGCTTGATGAGGGCAAGAACCCTGGCTGTATTTCTCACCACTGTTCCTCCAGCACTTGACATGGAACCTTGCACATGGCTGGGGCTCAATAATTATTTATTGGATGGATGGATGGATGGATGGATGGATGGATGGATGGATGGATGGGTGGGTGGATGGATGGATGGATGGGTGGATGGATGGATGGATGGATGGGTGGATGGATGGGTGGATGGGTGGGTGGATGAGTGGATAAAGATGACTAAAAGGCTAATTCCAATGTAACCCTGATGTTGGGGGGGCTAGCAATCTGAACCTGTGCAGTAACCTAATGTACATTCTTGATAACCTATAATTAAGTCACTGCCCCTTTCTCCACAATCTGGTCTTGCAAGACCTGTTACCTAAATGCTCACATTTTACAGAGGCCATAAGCCATGAACAATACACAACCCCCGGAGGGGGTTATCAGCACTGGCACCAGGCCAGGCCTTTAGATGTGGTCTCACGGCCTCCACCCCAACACATGGGGCTTTTTGCAAAGCCTGAGAAAGGTCTGGAAGTCTCATCCCATATTTGGGGGACAAAGAAACCAAAGGGGATATAAGAAGAGCTTCCACCATATTGGTTTGCTCAGACTTTGGAGGCAACTCCTCTGAGACCGCCGGCGTAATAAAGCTGTGTAACTCCATTTCTCTAAGCGTCGCGTGGGTTTCTCCAGTCTTCTACAACAAGAGATGCCGGAAGCCGGTCCATCCTTGCTGCTTGACACAGTCGCTGCAGGAAAGAAACATCTGCACAGCATATGTTTCAAGGGACCTGGCGTATATGGCATACTGTTCTTAATATGTTTGCTCACCTTCTTGGTGCTATGTGTTTTAACCAAGGTCACCTCTCCGAGAAAGGTTGTTTCCCCAAGTAGGGATTTTTCCCTGAAGTTAGGGAGGGGATAAAACCCCTTAACTAAGTGCCAGGTGGGTAGTTAATCACTTTAACTACAAACAATCATGCTTAAGCTACATAATCTTTACTCCCTGGAATGGAGATAAGAAACGCCCTAACCTTTGCAATAGAAATTGACAGGATTAAAATCAACTGGTATAAATACAGATGTAACAAGACAATAAAGACAGAACCTAGAGATAGAACCTAGCGAGAGAACATGGCAAAAGATCCTGGACAGAACCTGGCTACAGAACTTGGTTGGAGAACCTAGACAGAACATGGCAGGAGAACCTGAACAGAACCTGGCTGGAGATCCTAACCAGAACTTGGCTGGACATCCTGGCTAGAGATCCTGGCTAGGCTGCTGATGAACTGAACGCTGTCTTCGTGTCATTCCTTCTTCGCCGACTCCACACCTTTGGGGACCCCTGGACCTGCTGGGGTTGGACCCCAACAAAGAGAGGCTCCTAGCCTCACATCTGAAAGAGTTTAAAAGCTTATTCCTTCGACACAGTTGTCTCTGCAGCATGGCTATTCCCTTTTGATTCACTCCCGCAGGTGAAGGGAGCCAGGCAGCCTACTTCATGGCTGGATGGCTCTTGGGGAGCTGCCTCCACCATTAAATTTAATCCTTCATGAAACAAGTTAAGTCACAAAATGGAAGGCAGCGACTTCTCTCACCCATGGACAAAGCATCCCTCTAGCCTTCATCTGTTCTTACTACGTAGAGTACTTATGCATCTGGGTGGTTCTGAGCTCTCAGAATTACCAAGGTATTTCTTTTAAGTGGGACACCCTGAGGAGGGAACACTGGGTACATTCCCACTAAATCAGAAATGATCAGGATTATCACCTCCTTTGTTTTAGACTCTATATGTCTATTAATATAGCCTGAGATCAGAAGTCAAATGATCTAACGTATGTGGAAGTGCTTTGTACTGTGTCTGGCACAGTGTTATATAAGATTGTGCTGGAAGTTTCAAGAACCACCCAGACATATTCAGAGCCAAACAAGATTCAAAGCCAAAACAAGCAGAGTAGATGGGTGGGTGAAGGATAGATTCATGCTGCTGAAACAACCATTAATAAAGTAAGAGAGATCAAATGAGGTGACGATGTAGGGATGCCCAGCAGTGTCGCACGTATTAGGGGTAGGACAGCACTCCTTTCAGGGTCTGTCACACTTTAGGCCCAGACTGGATCTGAGTTCCTCTTAAACACCTAGATCTTCATCCCATGAACCAGATCAGAGACTCGCCCCCATGCTATCCTGCTGAGGTTGTTCATGGAGGACTTCGATTCAAACAGCCCTCCCATTTGTAGAGCACCTACTGCGTGCTCAGAGTCTAGCTCGGTGCCTTACCAACATCATCTCTTGCTAAATTTCATCTTAGTGGTTGGGAGCAATTAGTGTCTTTTATTCGCCAGTGTTTATTGCGCACCTACTGTGTGCCAGGTTATGCAAAGGACAAGGAGGGCTGCTTTGACCTCAGAGCCCACAGCTGGAGGTGGCAGGGGAGGAGAGAGCCGCCTCTGCTGGTCTGTGTCCAGGGAAGTCCATCTCCCACAGAGATGGGAGGGGCTCTCTGGGGCAGGGTCCCAATGAGGGTGAGGAGAGTGGGGCATCTGAGTTAAAGAGGTGTCCATTCTCAGGGGCGTGCCAGTGGGCGGTCAGCACCTAAGAGTGAGTGTCTCCTTCAATTTGGCACCTTTAGCACCTCACCGGCCTCACTCCAGTCCCAGTCCTGGGCTGGGGAGTTCTGCACATGGAGGGGGGAACCGGCTCTCCTGGGGACAGCCCGGTAGGGGCTGGGGGTGGGGTGCCCACCTGGCTGCCGGGGTGGAGAGGCAGTGCGGTGGGGAAGGGGGTGATCACTTACACATTGAACAGACACAAGTCGCTCAGTCATTCAGCAGCAAAAACTCCCTTTACTCATCATGACAAAGGACCTCATGTGCCTTACAGGAGGGGTGATTTCCATGGTTCCTAGCACTGGGGCTGGAGATCCTCCCCCTGCCTCCCAGCCCAAGCACAGGCAGCCCGAGCCCTCCCCGCACCCTGCCAGGGGCAGCAGAGGAAGGCTCAGAGTGGGCCCGGCTGGGAGGGGGGAGAGAGAAGGGCAGCCTGGCTCCAGGCAGAGGGGATGCCCCAGAAGGCGCCGGGGGTCGGGGAGAGGGCTCCCAATTACAGCCTCCAACAGGCCCTGGAAGGCCACGTGTGGAAATGAGAGCCAGCAAGCGATTGCCTCTGGCACATGGAAAACTCCAGATCTATACAGTTCCCGGAACTTAATTAGCTGCTAACTTCAAAGATGCATTGGGGTTTGTGTAATAGTCCCCGGGCCGCTCCAGAACTGCAAAACCTGGGA
Source organism: Myotis lucifugus (assembly GCF_000147115.1). Taxonomy (NCBI): domain Eukaryota; kingdom Metazoa; phylum Chordata; class Mammalia; order Chiroptera; family Vespertilionidae; genus Myotis; species Myotis lucifugus. The sequence continues at coordinate 364,570 of NW_005871221.1, forward strand.
GGAAAAATGGGGCCATCTGGCGTGGAAATGGAAGGAGACAAAAGGCTTTCAACTCGGGGCTTCCTTCAACTGAGACCTGAGAGGCATCGTCGTAATTGTGATAACTCCCTTTTATGGGGTGTTTGCTGGGTGCCAAGTGCTCCGCCGAGAGCTTCACTTTCGAGCTCCTCTAATGTCAGGTGTCTCCAGGAGGCGGGCACGATCATCAGAAATGACAAGTGACGGTCCAGAGGGCTCAGGCACGCTTACCTGCCTACTTCGGAGTCCCAGGTCCTCCCCGCTGTCCCTGCTGCAGGGCTCCGTGTGCTCACGTGGCTCACACCTTCCTGGGAGAGGGTGGGGCCGAGAACCAGTGCCTCAAACCACCCCCTCCCGCCTCCCCTGACACTCAGCAGCCTGTGCTGATGGAGGGTGGCAGCCACCAGACACTGAGAGCAGAGAAAGGCTGGAGCCTGGTCACTCCTGGGGCCTCGTCACAGGGACTATATTAGCTAGGGCGAGTCTGCTCGCTGCTGTAACAAGTCAGCTTCCAAACCTCAGCAGCTTCACACAATAGAGGTTTCTTTCCCACCAGGGCAAAGGGGTCAAGTCCACGGGCGTGGGGAGGGCTGTGTTCTGCTCCACACAGTCATTCAGCGGCCCGGGCGCCTGGCATCGGTGGCCCTGATGTCCCCTCGGGCCTCCGAGTTCTCTGGGGGGTCCTCTACCCCCGGCGCAGAGGGAGGAGGAACACAGAAGGCTGCACGGATCAGCTCTGGAAGTACCTCAGGTCCAGGTGCACCTCACTTACAGGTGTTCCTTACGTCCAGGGGTATTTCACATCCGGGTGCATCTCACTTAAAGGTATACTTCATCTCCAGGTGTCCCTCACATCCAGGTGTATGTATCTCACTAAAGGTATACCTCACATCTGGGTGAAGCTTACATCCAACCATATTCTATTGGCCAGACCCAGTCACATGGCCATGTCTTTGCCAGGGAGACAAGGGAGACAGGATGAAAGGAAAATGACACTAAAAAGCTAATGAGTTCTGTAGTCGGCTGGGCATCGGCAGTGTTTAGGTAGAGCAGCATAAAACGAACCATGACCTTGTCCCTGTAGAGCAGCGGTTCTCAACCTGTGGGTCGCCAACCTGTGGGTCGCTACTCCTTTGGGGGTCGAACGACCCTTTCACAGAGGTCGCCTAAGACCATCGGAAAATACATATATAATTACATATTGTTTTTGTGATTAATCACTATGCTTTAATTATGTTCCATTTGTAACAATGAAAATACATCCTGCATATCATATTTACATTACAATTCATAACAGTAGCAACATTACAGTTATGAAGTAGCAACGCAAATAATTTTATGGTTGGGGGTCACCACAACACGAGGAACTGTATTAAAGGGTCGCGGCGTTAGGAAGGTTGAGAACCGCTGCTGTAGAGTGTGAGCCAGCGGGAAAGAGAAGCATGAAATCACAGCAACGCTGCACATGTGTTCTCACTAAAACTCTAGTAAGTGCTACTGAACAGGGGGGCAGACTGCATGGACCACGGGACCTGAGCAAAACTGAGGAATCCAGGGGGGCTTCCCTGAAGAAGTGACTTTTACAGTGACTCTTGAGGATGAGGTCTAGAGAGCTCTTGCCCCTAGAAGCAGCCCAGAACTGAGAAGGGAGGCAAGAAGGCATAAATCCCCACGCTCGCCTGCCCTTCGGTTGGGACAGCTCTGAGGCGGCTTCTCCCGTGTCTCCTGCAGCTCCCGGCAGAATGTTCTCGCTGCCTGACAGCAACCTGCAGGCACCTCACCATTTCTCAGCTCCCTTCCCTTCCCTTCCCTTTCCTCTCCTCCCCTCCCCTACTGCTGTGCCATGTGGACTACCTGCTCTGAGACCCCCGCCCAGGCTCTGCTTGTGGGGGAGCCCAACCCAAGGTGACAGGCTGACTTCTGGCAGGTTATCTGACGGGTGAGCCTTCTCCGTGGCTCTCTGATTGGAGGGTGGCCCGGGGCCAGGGGTTAACACCAACCAGGCCAGGTGAGCCTCCCAGGTCCCCCGCAAACCAAAGAGACAGAGTACACTGGGGTGAAGGCATAGACCTGCCCCATCTCAGTTTACCTAGTTCCCTCTCTGGGCCCAGATCTGGGCCTAGACCCGTGGTCGGCAAACCACGGCTCGTGAGCCACATGCGGCTCTTTGGCCCCTTGAGTGTGGCTCTTCCACAAAATACCACGTGCGAGCGCAGACGTACAGTGAGATTGAAACTTCGTGGCCCACGCGCAGAAGTCGGTATTCTGTGGAAGAGCCACACTCCAGGGGCCAAAGAGCTGCATGTGGCTCTCGAGCCGCGGTTTACCGAGCGGCAGTTTGCCGACCACTGGCCTAGACCTTTCTCCAAAGGAACAAACATGTGTTGTGCAGAGCAGCCGCCCCACCACCCGCCGAGGAGCGGCTCTCAGTCAGCTTCTCATAATCGGTTCTCAGAAGGAAGAAAAGCAGCTGTCGCCGAAGCCACGTCAATCTGAGCGGTAAAAGGTTTGGGCAAAAACATATTTTATTGTTCTTGCTGTCAGGAACACAACGATTTAAGGGGCATGTGACTCGGTAATTGCCGTGGACTTTTTTTCCCCTTGACAATAAACATAAAACTTAAAACTGTATTAAAATCATTTGACAATTTTTATGCTCAAAGAGCCCAGAATGAATAATGGTGGTGGAGGGGGGTGGGGGGGGTGCATCTAAAATGCACTCTCTCGTCAACCTATAAAACTGTCAGAAATAAATTCATCAGAAGCAGATTATATAATTAAAAGTCACTATTTGTGTCTCTGCCTGGTTGGGATTGGAGTTGTTTGTCTATCTCTTTCTCTTTCTTTCTCTCTCTCTCTCTCTCTCTCTCTCTCTCTCTCTCTCTCTCTCTCTCTCTCCTTTTACATTTTTTAAGTTGTAGACAGGAAAACTCAAGCTGGGCTGCTTTGTCCCAGGGAGATGATAAAATGAGGTTTCCACTGAACCAACTGAGATGTCCTGCTCCAGCCACCACCTCCCGCAGGTGACAGGAGCCTACCCACCCAGTGAATCTTTGGGGTGAGCATGAGGGGGACACACCCACACGGACACTCGGCTGGAAGGGTGTGGCAGAGACTTCCAGCCACACCCACCTTCCTTTTCTCCCTCTGCGCATGCGCACACACAGGAGAATCACACCGCCCAGCCCCTGCGGTCAGTGGGTCTACGGCGCTTATTCGGCCCAGTGGTTGATTTGTATGTGACAGGTGCACGCCCAGGTCAGACATGGACTATCTCCAGGAACCAGCTAACCCTGGGAGGGGCAGTCCCTCCCGTGGCAGCAGCTCCCAAAACGTCAGAGAATCAGGATGCAGAAGAGAAAAGGCATGGCAGATACACTGACTGACACAGGGGGTTACTGAGCTATTGTAGCGGGGAGAGGACTAGATGCCCACTGATGGGCCAAGGACGACTGGGTGAGAAAAAGAAGGGGCACCGTGTGGATAGGTGTGGGTGGGGATGCATAAGGAAAGTTTGGGGGTGATAAAGAATGGTGAAGCTCAGGGGCCCAGGGGAAGAGAAGGCCGGGCGCAGCCAGCAGAGACCAGGAGGCCTGGGAGCCCAGCTCCGGCTTTGGTCTTCCTCTGAGAAGCTTCGGGCAGTGACTCCAGACTCTGCCTCGAGGCAGGAACCCAGGAGGAAGAAGAAATTGGCGGGAGGCTGTCTTCCCAGAGGAGCACAGAGTTCTCTTCTCCAAGCCGGTGTCCACTCGCCCTGGGGACCCCCCTGTTAGGCCAGAGCGCAGACACCTCCTGCAGTGGGACCAGTTGTCCAGGGGACCTCATGACCTCCAGGGCTCCTGTCCTTGGAGTGGGAAGCCCTGGGGAGAGGCCCCAGGCAGCTACCTTCCTGTCCTTGGGTGCTAGCTCTGAGGTCTCCCTGAATGCCCCTACTCAGTGAGCCTATTTGGGGTAAGGAGACCTAGCAGGCAGGCCTGGGGGTTATGGAGGTATGAGAAAGGAGAGGAGAGGAGAGGAGAAGAAAGAGCTAAAGGAGAGATGGGGAAGGAGGGAGGTTCTCTGTGCCCCATGGAATAGAGAATCTTAGCCCCATTTCACATATGAGAAAACTGAGGCTCAGAGACACCCAGCAGCTTGTCCAACATGACACAGCCATTCTAGTCGTCTGGGTCCAAAGTCTGTGCTTGGAAAGCAAAACACCCACGGCTTCTCGGGGTGAGCAGAATGTTTTGCTTCAACGAAGTCAGAGATGTGGGGACATGGCACTTGCTCTTAATTTCGGGCAGAAGAAACGGGCACCTGGAGGGGACCCTCTCTGACGTCAGAAGGCCCCCAGGCTGTGGTTCCTCCCCCGTCAAGGATGAGAGGTCTCTGCAGGCCTTTCTGATCCGGCTAAAGAAGGGTCCTTCTATTTTTATTTTTCTGAGAGAGGTTTTTCTCTGAAATGGATGCTGAATGTTATCAAATGCCTTTTTATCATCCGTGGTTTTTCCCTTTTGGCCTATTAATATGATGAATTATATTAATAGAGTTCCTAAAATAGAACTGTCCTTGCTTTCCAATAATATCCCCTACCTGGTCACTGGAATGTTCATTTACTCCTCTGCTAGATGCAATTTGCTAATATTTTATTGAAGATGTTTGCATCTATATTTGTAAATGAGATTAGCCTGCAGCCTCCTTTGTGCTGCTCTCTCTTGTCAGGTTTGTTTCGCTTTGCAAATGACCTGGCAGAGTTTGTGGTTCTGGAACTGCTGTGGACCAGTTACCCCCAAAATCTTCCTGCCACCAACACCTAGAAAGGCTCACCACCATGGAAGACATGAGCTTACGGAAACACAGAGGAAATCTGCAGGAGCAGGACACAGAGTGGGAGCTGAAAACCGGAGAGTGAGCGGGTGAGCTGCCAGGGCGGGCGGCTGGGACAGGGAGGGAGGAGGGGGATGCTCACACGGGGACAGGAGCTCGGCTTTGGGTCTCAGCTGGGTGGGAAGCCGGACCTGACATCCCCAGGGGCTGTGCTCTCAGGGAAGGGTGGACTTTATTCCCTCTCTCCCCACTCCGGTTCAGGCAGGGGAGAGAGGGAATGAGAGAAACAGCACTGCTGGAGAGAAGGATTGAGAACTATCCAGAATTGATTTTAAATATTCAGTACCCACCATAATGTACTCACCATCATTGATCAGTAGGGAAATGCATATCAAAATTACAATGAGATACCAACTCACACCCATTAATATAGCTACTAGCAAAAAATAAAAAATAATAAATAACAACCACTGGCAAGGATGTGAAGAAATGGGGACTTTGTGTCCTGCTGGTGGGAATGTAAAATAGTGCAGCCAATATGAAAAACAGTAGGCAGTTCCTCAAAAAATTAAAAACAGGATTACCATATGATCCAGCAATTCCGCTTCTGGGTATATACCCAAAAGAATGGAAAATAGGATCTGAGATATTTGCACACCATGTTCACCGCAGCATTATTCACAGTAGCCAAAACGTGTATACATACAATGGAATATTACTCGGCCTTAAAAAGGAAGGAAATTCTGACACCTGCTACTACATAGACGAACCGTGAGGACATTGTGCTCAGCGAAATAAGCCAGTCACAAAAAAGACAAATCCTGTATGAGTCCACTTATATGAGGAACCTAGAGTAGCCGAATTCATAGAGACACATGCGTCGTGGTGGTTGTCAGGGGCCGGGGCCGGGGAATGGGTACAGGGTTTCAGTCCTGCAGGATGAGAAGGGATCTGTGGATGGATGGTGGTGACCGTTGTACAACAATGTGAATGTACTTAATGCCACTGGACTGCACACTTGAAAATGCTTAAGATGGTAAATTTTATGCCATGTGTAATTTATCACAATTTTTTTTTAAAAAAATTTTAAATATCTGCAACTCAAAAAGTTTAATATGTCCTGAGAAGGATAATTAAAAAAGAATTCATATCCTGACATACCTGAATCAAGTTGTAAGACACTGAAGCCAAAGAAAAGAACTTTCAAAATAATCAGAGAGGAAAGATCACCAATAGAGGATGACAATTAGACTGAAAGCAGGTTTCGGGCAACAATAAAAGCCAAAGACAACGGAATAAGATTTTCGAAGTGATGAGGGGAAAATAACAGTCAACTTAGAATCCGGTGCATAACTAAACAATTACTCACGAATAAGGAAGAAATAACTGTAATTCTCAGGCTGCTTCTGAAAGAGCGACTAGAGGATGTATTTCAAGTGAAATGAACTTGAACCCAGAAGGAAAGGGGGAGATGCAAGAGCAATGGTGAGCAAAGACATGCTGAAACGTGGGTAAATCTGAACAAGCTTTGGGCTGGACAGACCAATAATAATGATGATGAATTTAGGAGGTTTAAAAATAAGACAGGATCGAAATACTGTACGAGTATAACATGCAGTCCTAGAGGTTGTATTAAGAGTTAAAATGTTTAAGGTTTTGAAAGAGGAGGGTCATTATTATTGATTAGCCTTAATATCTGTGAAGTCAAGCATTAAGGTTAACAAGTTAGAGGTAAGTTTCTACTGCATGCCATTTCCAATAAAAAGAATGAGGACTTCTTGGAGAAATGGCTGATTCTAGGAATGGGGGGAGGGAATATACCAAATGAACCTGGTGTGTCTTGTAGTGCCAGAAAGTAAGAAAGTGCTAACACACACACACACACACACACACGTGTGCACATGCCCACACACACACGTGTGCACATACACACACACAAAGATAGCAATATTTCAGAGGTAGTCAGGAGCCAATTGAGTAAGTTCCCAAAGGCCAAAGTTGAAGATTATACCCAAAATATAAAATAAATCTCTATGAGTGTACATTTATGTAAATAAATTATTGAATTAATAAATACATGGGAGAAAATAGACAAATCTTCCACGCAGTAGAATTCCAAATAATTTATGTGCATACTCTGCCCTCAGAAAGGTGGAGGGTAACCCTCCCCCCGCCCCACCTGTGGCTGCACAGAGTGAATTCTCTCACACAGTCAATCTCTCCCAACGAGTAGACAGAGCATGGGAAGGGGGAAACGAGCACCATTTCAGAGGGGAAACCAGACAAACACAACCTCAAGGTCACTATCAACAGGGAAAAGCCATGCTGATACCTCTGATCTGATATGTGAAAACGGCACTTTAACTCTGTAATTTTCCTCTGCACAATTCATAACCTCAGGCCAATCATAGAAAGACCACCAGGCAAATCCCTGTTGAATAATATTCTACAAAATAACTGACCAGTGTTCCTCAAAACTATCATCCAAAACAAGGAAACAGAAACTATCACAGCCAAGAGGAGCCTAAGGAGACCTAAATGGAATGTGGTAACTCGGATGGGATCCTGGGATAGAAAAAGAGCATTCAGGGAAATCTAAGGAAATGTGAATAAAACATATACTGTAGGTAATATTAATGGATCGGTGCTGGTTCATTCACTGTATTGAACCATAGTAATGTAAGATGTTAATCACAGAGAGAACTGAGGGTGGGGTATATGAGAACCTTTGTTTTTTTCTCTCAAAATGTTGCCATAAATCTAAAGCTATTCTAAAATTTAAATTAATGTTTAAAAGGTTAAAGGTAACCACAATAAGGCTAAAAATAGAATGGAGAGGGGAAAGGGGGAGTATAAATTCAACCAGTCCAAAAGAAGAGAGGAAAATAAGCAAATAAAAAGTATGGTGGCCCAGCCAGTGTGGCTCACTGGTTGAGCATTGACCTATGAACCAGGAGGTCATGGTTTGATTCCAGGTCAGGGCACATGCCTGGGTTGTGGGCTCGATCCTCAGTGGAGGATGTGCAGGAGATAGCCAGTCAATGATTCTTTCTCATCATTAATGTTTCTATCTCTCCCTCTTCATTCCTCTCTGAAATCAATAAAAATACACTTTATATAAAGTATGGTAAAAAGTACAAAATAATATAATTGAATTAAATATAGATCTATTGACAGCTTAAAATCCATGCAAATAGACTAAACATTATCCAATTAAAGATCAGATTTCAGAATGAATTTGAAAAATCAAAATCTAGTTATTTGTATGCAAGAAAAATAGAAAGCAAAGGGATAAAAATTATACCAAGCAAATATTAACCAAATAAAAGTTGGGGTGGCTATATTAACATCAGGGGAAAAAACAGACTACAAAAACCATGATTAGGGCAAGAGAATATCAACGGTACATAATGACAAAAGGAACACCTCACCTGTCATCCTATATAATAAAAGAGAAACATGCAAATTAACCATCACTCCATCACTCCGCTACCCATCAGCCAATCAGAGCAACTATGCAAATTAGCCCAACAAAGATGGCAGTTAATTTGCATACACAGGCGCAGAGCGAAGACTGAAGATAACTGAAGATGGCAGCAGTCATGGAGATGGAGCGAGCAGGAGGCTTGGGCTGCTCCCGGCGACGGAGAAAGCCAAGCTTCCCTCAAGCCCTGGACTCCACTCAAGGAGGGGCTGGGGGCCTGGGTCACCAGGGGAGAAGCCAAGCCTTGCTGCTGCAGATGGACCAAAGGCCTGGGTCCCGGGTGCCAGAGGAAAGCCAGTGCCGGCAGCCAGAGGAAGAAAGGCCTATTGCGCGAATCTTCGTGCAACGGGCCACTAGTATATAATAATTACATTATATTATTATGCATGTACCTAACACCATAACTTCACTAAATATATAAAGCAAAAACATAAAAGATTGTTTTTACAATTGACAAATCCACTATCATAGTGGAAATTTTTAAAAATAATCAGTAATTTATAGATAAAGCAGGCAAAAAATTTGTAAGGTGAGACACATTTGAACAAGACAATGTATTTGATATGATGAATAAACATAGAACTGTGCAACAAACAATTATAGAAAACCTATTCTTTTCAAGCACATAAGAAGTGTTTGCAAAAATGACCGATACCAGACCATGAAGCAAATCTCAACAAATTCCAAAGAGTTTCTAGCATACAAATCACCTTGTTTTTACCACAATGCAAAAAATTAGAGTTAATAAAGAGATAAGGAATCATAGTCCTTGTTACAGCATAGTTGTAAATAACATATATCAAAAAAAGAATAATTACGGATTGTTCAGATAGTACATGTCAAAACTTGTAGATGTAGCTAAACCTTGGAGGGCAAGGCTTAGATTTATATTAGACAACAAGAGAGAAAATTAATAAGCTAAGCACCCAACTCTAGAATTGGGGGGGGGGGAATAACAGAGTGACCCAAAAAAAGAAAAACAAAGGAAATAATGAAGAGCAGAAGCAAATAAATTTAAAACCAAACAATGATAAAATCAATAAACCCAAAGCTAGTTAAGAAAAAGAGAAGGCACAAATAAAGCACATTAGGAATTAACAAAGAAGAGAAAACAGTGATGATTTAAATCACGAAAGAATGTTTTAAACAACCTTATGCCAATAAAATTAAACACCTAATCCGAAACGACCAATTTCCTGGAAATGTAACACACCAAAACTGTCTCAAGAAGAATTAGAAACTCTAAAGAGACCTATAATCATTAAAAATTGGATCATTAATGTAAAATTTAACCCCTACGCCACCTCCCATAAGCCCACCAGGACCAACATTCAATGAACTGATAATCACAGTTGTATTGGGACTCACCAGAGAAACAGAACCAGTAGGAGATTATATAATATATGTTATAAATATAAAACTAAATAAATAAAGACTAGAAGACATTGACTCACATGATTGTGAAGGCTGACAACACCCGGGAGCTGCAGTCTGCAAGCTGGAGATCCAGGACAGCAGGCAGTGTAATTCCAGTCCAGGTGCTGGCAGGCGAGAGACCTGTAAGAGCCAATGTTTCAGTTTGAGGAAAGAAAGGCAGGAAAAACCAATGTCCCAGCTCCAGGAAGTCAGGTAGGAGGAGTTCCCACTTCCTCTGGGAGGAGTCAGACTTTTTATTCTATTCAGGCCTTCCCCTGGTTGGGCGAGGCCCACCCACAGTAGGGAGGGCAATCTGCTTTACTGAGTCCACCAATCCAAACGTTAATCTCATCCAAAACACCCCCACAGACACACCCAGAATCAGGTTTGACCAATTATTGGGGCACCCCATGGCCCAGTCAAGTTGACACAGAAAATTAACCATCATACCAGTCTATGTTAAAAAGCAGAAAAGGAGGTCCTGTTTCCCAACTCTTTCTAGGTTAGTAGTATTTTTATAATAATCATAAAAAAGATAACAGTATGAAAAATAAAGTTTTATTTCATGAACATGGAGGCAAAAATCCTGAATGAAATATTCACAGACAAAATCTATCATTGTACAAAAAAATGGTAGAGAGGTCAAGTGAGATTTGACGAGGGGCCACAGGAAGATTGAAGGGATGCAGCCAGGAGCCCTGAGAACTGGGAGAGCATATGTTCCTCTTTGTTCCGGCCAGTCTGTAGTGCTCTGAGCAGAAGCCTCTGGAAATTGACCCCTCCTTGCCCCTCCTTTTGGGGCTTTGACCAGGTTCTGGGAAGAGCTGAGCCCTGATCGCCAGCAGGGCAGACACCCCTGGAACTCGCACTGCAGGGAGATTCATCCCTGTGTCTGCGCCTCGGCCCTGTTTCCTGCTACCCCAGCGGCTCCTCCTCAGGGACAATGCAGTGGTCACACCGGGGCAGGCTCCTCGGCGGGAAGTGCAGGTGACATGGCTCAGGGACTCCTCGCACCTTGCCAAGCACCCAGCTTCAGGATGACACCGGATACGACCCGGCCCCACCCGTAACTCCCAGGCCTTACCCCTAATCAGTCCAGCCTGGGCCTCCGCCTCCTGGAGGACCTGGGTCCCCATATTCTCCAAATGCCAAACTGACGGTCAGAGAAGGGGAGCAGAGGTCCCTACCCCCAGCCCATGTCCCCCTCAACTCAGTGGAGCTCACAGGCTGCTCCCCTAGCTGGCAAGGGGGTGGGGCCACGTGATCAAGAGGAAGTGGGCACGTGAACACAGGGGAAGGGCCATCTGATCAACCCAAAGTGGTCACGTGAACAAGGAGGTGGGATCACGCAAAAATCCTAAACAAGTCAAGTGAGTACTGATGAGGGGCCACGTGAATATCGAAAGGATGAGGCCAGGCGCCCCCAGAAGATAAAAAAAACAGAACAGGATAGAACCTCCGCAGGACCCCTTCTAGGGAGCACAGCCCCAGAACTTAAGTTCAGATTCCGACGCAGGAACTGGGAGAGCATATGTTCGTGGTTGTTTAAGCCAGTCTGTAGTTATCTGAGCAGCGGCCTCAAGAAACGGACCCCTCCTTTTGAGGCTTTGACCAGGTTCTGGGTGAAAAAAAAAAGGCAAATTTGGATTTAAACTCATAATGTATTATGAGGAAATTCATGCAATTTACTACCTTAAAAAATTAACAGAGAATCACCATAAAGTTACTTGAAAGAAATCCCATTCATGAAGGTTTCGTTTGCTCTTTCTGGGTGTCATTGTCTGAAAGCAGTAAGGAGGGTGAGATGCTATGGCACAAGGTCTTGGGACATCAGCTCCCTCCCTCCCTCCCTCTGCAGTGAGCTCAGGCCTGAAGCTGGGGTTGCAGCTCCCTGATGGCTGGGGGGGCACCAGGACCCAGCCAGCCTCCTAGGAGTGCTGTAAGCTAGCACCTTGGGGCCATGTCAAGTGCTTGCAGAATCTGCTCCCACCTACCGCCCTGCCCACCTCCTCTTCAGGCTCTGCCTCCTGTGCTCAGGTGGGTCAGGGGTTTCTGATCCGTCCCTTACACTTACAGAGGCCACCTGGCCTGGTCGCTAAGAACATGGACTCTGGAGTCAGAGGGGCCTGGCTTCATTTTAGTTCTGCCACTTCTTAGCTCTGTAACCCTGGGCAAGGGTCAGACTCTCGGGGCCTTCGCTTCCTCTTGTGCAAAATGGGGTCAGTAATAGCACCTCATCCCCGTGTGTGAGGAGGGTGCACTGGGAGACGCATGGGACTTTCTTGGCCCAGGTCTGGCACACAGTAGGTGCACCATCACTGGAGGTTCCAATGACTCTGGGGATGGCTCCTCCTTCTCACCGTCGGCCCCACCAAGGGCCAGCCCTGCCCCAGGCAGGTGCCTACAGGATCACTAGAAATCCCTCCCGTTTCTAATGCATTGGGGTCCCGCTCCCCTGCATTCCTGGTGGCCCATGTCCTCTGCACTCCCCTGTTTCCCTATAACCGGGAGGAAGCATTAAAACAAAAAGACTCAGGTCACCTGCTTGCTCCCCAGCATGAGTGCCCACGCCCCCATTCGGCTTGCTCAGGCCAATCTTCCCGTCCGCCCCAAGTACTGTGGATGCCCCGGGTCTGAGATCACACAGTTTAGGGGTGGGAGTCCCCCTGGTGCAGCCCTAGCCCTCCAGGAGCCACCAGCTGGGCCATCCCCGCCCTCCTCCCTCCCATCCCAGCCAAGCCCAGGGACTGGGGAGGATTCAGTCGGTCATTAGGGCTTTGCTTCCCAGACCAGGAAGATGCTTTGAAGAGCAGCTGAGCAAAAAGCTGATGGGCAAAGATGCCTCCACCATCTTCATTGGGTAGAAAGAGCTAGAAGATGAGAGATAGAGGGGCAGAGACTGGACCCAGAGAAAGTCACCCAGACGAAAACCCACTCAGAACCAACCGACCATCCGTATTTGCTAAGCGCACACCGTGGGCAAAGCACATGAACTCCATCCATTCATCCTCAGGCTAATCCGATGAGGTAGGACATTTATGATACCCATTTTACAGATGGAAGACCTGAGACTCAGAGAAGGGCCTTGTAGGGGTCACAAAGCCAGCATGTCAGTCGGATTCCCGAGCCCAGGCAACTCCTACTCCAGACTGACTCCCACTCTAATCACAAAACCTTGGCCAGATCTGCTTCTCACATTTGCCTCAACCACCTGTGGGGCCCCCAGAGAGAAGGTGGGTGCCCTTCCCCTTCCAGCCCGTTGCTAGCACCTCCAGCTCCCTCCCTCCCGCCCAAGCCCAAGCTGTAATTCAGGGGCTGGGCCAGCCCAGGACCACGGCACCCTCTCCCGGCTACTCCTGCTGCAGCCACAGCTGTAAGGGTGGCTGCGGCCAAAATAGCTCCATTTCCTGGAGCTGGAGCGCACACCGAGGGGGTGGGGAGGGGGTGTTCTGAGAGTATCTGACTGGCTTTTAATTATTAGGAAATGGTTGCTGATTTACACAGCAATGTTTACTCAGCAAATTGCTAATTAATGCTCTGAAAAATGCCAAGTGGTATCAAATATTTGCTTTTATTTGCAGTACCAAAATATTTTTATTTTCGGTGAGTAGCAGAATCGATGAGAAGGTACTGAAGTGTTTAAACAGGGTATGTAAAGTTTAAGCTGAATATTAAACAGGGAGGAAGGCTGGGCTTTGTGGCTGGGGCCTGGGGGAGGCTCGGAAGTAGGCTGAGAGCAGTGCACCCCAAATTTCTTCCCCAAAGCTGCAGCCCTTGGGATGCAAAGGGCACCAGCTAGCCACAGGCAGGGACATGAGTGACCAGGGTCATCCTCACTATGTCCCCCTGCACCCCCGTCATCATCACCTCCGTCACCTCCCCTCCCTGCCACCGCCACTCTCCCCTTCACTACATTTTACATATATTGAATGTACTCTGTGTGATGGACATTATTTTGATGCTGAGGAATTAGATCCCTTTGCTCATCAAGTTGGCACTGGACTTCAACATCCAGTAAGCCAGAAAATAAATGAATGAATAAGAACATTTCAGAAGGTGGGTAAGTGCTAAGAAGAAAAGAAATCTCTGCCCACCGGGTCTGCTGCTGCCCTGCCTCCCTGCCCCATCTCCCACCTCTCTCCCTTCTGCTGTGCCCGGAGCCTGCCCAGCACCACTGGTAAGTCCAGGACCTTGCCTGGAACTTTCTTCTCTGCTCCATCCCATCCTGCCCCTCTGCGTCTTCTCCTGGCCAGCTCCCACCCCTCCTCCAGGTCTCGGCTAAAACCATCCCTCCCCATGGGGGTCTACCTCACCGCAAACACCAGCTCGGCACAGCCCCCTGCTCTGTGGCACTCCCTGGCACTTGTAACTACCCACCACCCTGGGCTGGGTTACAATATTCATAACCCCGGGGGGGCGGAGGTTCACGTCTGCCACCTTTCCCTTCTTTGCAAAGACGTTTCCCTTTCCTCTTCTGTTAACCAAACGTCCCTCGCAGACCCTGCACCACTTACAGTCCCCCAAGACCAAGGGGGAAGAGTGTGGGCGTGTTGAAGTCTGAGCTTTGGTCTGGTGGGTGCCAGACGTCTGGTAAGGCCTGGATGCTGAAGTCTGTTAAACACCACATAACAAGGGGCCTCCCAAGTCAGGGGGCAGAGGTAAGAGGTCATCAGGTCTCCTGACTATGGGTTCTCTTCCCCTCTTCCTTTGTCAGAAGGACGTGAAAAGCCACTGACTTTGGAGGGTATAAGATTGTAATACAAGCGCCCTAACCGGTTTGGCTCAGTGGATAGAGCATCGGCCTGGGGACTGAAAGGTCCCAGGTTCGATTCTGGTCAAGGGCATGTACCTTGGTTGCGGGCACAATCCCAGTAGGAGGTGTGCAGGAGGCAGCTGATCGATGTTTCTAACTCTTTATCCCTCTCCCTTTCTCTCTGTAAAAAATTAATAAAATTTATTTTTTTAAAAAAGATTGTAATACAAGCCTCTCTTCATTACTTCATGCCCTTGGGCCAGTAGAATGGTTGAAATGCAATATAGTCACACAATGGAATAGTACACAGCCATGAAAAATGAACTACCATTACACACTGCCATATGGATCAAGCTCACAGACAAAGTGCAATGCCATAGAAGCCAGACACAGAAGAGTACAGGCTGTATGATTCCCTTTATGTAAAGTGTGGGAAAGGCGAGGCTAATTTGTGTGAAAACCAGGAAAGGGGTGCGGGACTGGCCAGAGCGATAATCTGCATCTTTATGGGTGGTGACGTAGGTATTCACTGAGCCATCCACTTAGGATCATGGACTTTCTAGAAGTTTTACCTCAATGAAAATTTTAATTTAGGGTGAGTTCTTGACTCCAGTCTGAGGAAAATCTAATGGAAGTAAAGCAGGAATTCAAAGAACTAATGAGTCAGTGGAAACATTTATCAGCAGCTCCTCATAAAAGATCGGACCTAGGAGAGTATATTGTCTTAAGTGTTTTTCTAACCCTTTATATTAAAAACAGAGGAGCAACAGTAGGTAAAGGGATTATGCTAATACATATTTGAGATTTTATAACATGTAATCATCTAAAAGCAACTAAAAAAAGGTTTTGCTCTTGATTCTATTTACTGAAAAGATATTATTAAAACAAAAAGAAAAATAGCTCCCTGAACATCTATCCTCACGGTTCATGCCCCATGAAAACATTTTACTTAGTCAGCATGTCTCTACGTAATGTTTATTGTCTATGTATAGTTTACAGTTTATATAATTTGGCATGTTATCTCTTTACAATGAGGATTCTTGAAAATCTAATAAATACCCATATCCATTCTCTGCTGGATTTTCCAGTATTTGGTCCTTTTGTGAACTGAATTTTTCATGCAGCTGGAGTTGTTTTGATGTGAAGTATAAGGTGTACCTAAACTACAAATTATTGTTTCCAGTTGCTGATCAGTTTCTTCAATAGCACCTACTAAATAATTCACCACTCACTCATTGTTTTAGGGTGGCTTCTTCATCACGTTTAATTTTTACATGCGATCTCATCTATTTCTAGGCATTCTGTTCTAATCCATTACGATCTATTTCTTTTGTTCCATCAATATCCTCACTGTTCTAATTATTGCTACTTTCTCTGTTTTAATATTCAGGGAGGCTATCTGTCAGTGCTCTCCCTGGATATTCTGACCAGTGTTTTTTTTCCAGATACATTTCAGAAACGTTTTATCAAGTTCCTTTTGCAGGACTGTTTGTTATTGCATTCAATCTGCACATTAGCATGGAGGTGGCTTGACATTTTTACAGTACTCGGGCTTCCCATGCAGAAACATGGTATGCCTCTCCATTTATTCTGCTCTTCTTTTATTTCACCAATAAAATTTTGTAGTTGTCTTTATATAGGTCACATGCATTTCTCATTAAGTTTATTCCTAAGTATTTTTCCATGGCTTCTGGGAATGGCGTCTCTTTTTTTCATGACGCTTTCGGTGGCTAGAACACAGGCGAGCACTGACTGGGGCAGAGGTCTTGTCTCCGGCCACTTTACTGAGCGGGTATTTGTTTGTACGCATCTAAGTTGCTTCCTTTGGATTTTCGCTCCTAAATCGCATGGACAGTGAATACCGTTTGTCGTGTTGGCATTAGATGGGGCTCCAAGCCTGGCATCTGGTAGCCCTGGGGGAGCCTGTCACAGCCTTTCCGCTGAGCCACAGCCCGGGCCGCGGCTGGCACTGCCCTGACCCCCAAGCCCCTGTCCAAGGCCCTCTAGCTAGCAGAGTCCTGCCCTGGCTCTCCTAGCCACTGGCAGAGGCCACCCCTCCACTCTGATGGACGCCCCATGCACCCAACGTGCTGCCACCATATTAATCAAGGCCACGGTGACCAAGTATCCATGATGTGTTTGGCCCCTTTGCCAAGCCTTTTACGTAATCTTTCTTTTCAAATCTCTAAAGGGAATATGCGATTCACCAGAGATGTTAGGGACTTTCTGAAGTCCCATAGCTGGTAAAGGGCAGATCTGGGATTCGAACCTGTGTTCCTTCTACTCTGCCATGTTGCTTCCCTCTCGGTGCCCAGGACTCCCAGAGACTCTTGACCACCACCCATCAGATGGGCCGCAGAGTACTGATGCCTGGACTCCCCCGGAGTTCACCATACCCCCCTGGGCACTGTGGTGTGACTGCCAGGAGCCCAGCCAGCTCTGTCACCTCAACCCAGACCTGCCTGCTCCAGAATTAGGCCCAGTACGCCTTGCACCCAAGTCCCTTGCATTAGGAGGGTTTGGTGACCACACAGCAACCTTCCCTATTGAAGAATGTATCATTTTTTTAAAAATATATTTTATTGATTTTTTACAGAGAGGAAGGGAGAGAGATAGAGAGTTAGAAACATCGATGAGAGAGAAACATCGACCAGCTGCCTCCTGCACATCTCCCACTGGGGATGTGCCCGCAACCCAGGTACATGCCCTTGACCGGAATCGAACCTGGGACCTTTCAGTCCGCAGGCCGACGCTCTATCCACTGAGCCAAACCGGTTTCGGCAAAGAATGTATCATTATACCCACCCAAGTCTCAGTCTCCTTTGAGCAAATGCTCTACCTGAATAGTTATTCTAGCAAAGGGCAGTTTTAGTATTAGCATTAGTTACAACTACAGCAGCTAACCCATTCACTTAGTTCGTACCACTGACCAGACGCTGTGTTTAAGTACATACATGATCTCATTTATCTTCACCACAATAGTACCCATTTTACAGATGAGGAAAGTGAGGCTTAGAGAGCTAAAGTCATTTATCCAAAGACACTCAGCTTATAAGTGGAAGGGTCAAAATTTGAAACTTGAAATATTACTCAGAAGCCTGTTAACTTTGTTCTAAAGCTTTATTCCAGCACCTGGGACTTCCTGTATTGTTCAGACAAATGGTGTTGTACAGCGAAGGTTCCACAAGTCACTGTCTTCAGCATGAGGAGCGGGGCTCTGTACAATGCAGAGGCCCAGGCCCAGCACACTGAGGAGTCAGGCAGCCCAGAGCCAGGTTTGAGAAGGGCCATTCCAAAGAGGAGTCCTTTGCCATCGAATGATGAGGACGTTGGTTTATGTTGCAATGAATCCCACCACTGACAGATATTTGCACAAAAGAAGCAAATAGCAAGTGGGGAGGAGTTTCTAAACAAAGATGCCAAACACATTCACAGTCCAGAAAGCAGTATCTGTACATACTGGGTCGGAACACATGATTAGAAAAACATCACCTCCTCAGAGGTTTGCTGACGCACTTGCCCCACGACCAAGAACCTGAATAGGTCCCTCACCCAGAAGGCAAAACCCTTAGTAAATCAGAGTGTGGGGA
Source organism: Myotis lucifugus (assembly GCF_000147115.1). Taxonomy (NCBI): domain Eukaryota; kingdom Metazoa; phylum Chordata; class Mammalia; order Chiroptera; family Vespertilionidae; genus Myotis; species Myotis lucifugus. Next base: position 382,640 of record NW_005871221.1, read on the forward strand.
AATATTCAGCTTCATCCATGACGTTTTAAAGATAAAATAACAAGATGCCTTTTCAAGTCTGCCAAACTGTAAAATACACCTTTGAAACATCACCAACTAGTAAACAGCATGGCCTTTGGAATCAGCTCTAGCTGGGTTCGATACCGACCTCCCCGACCCCAGCCGTGTGGCCTTGGGTCAACACGTGACCTTCAGAGTCCCGGTCTCCTCATCGGAAAGGCATCCCAAAGGCGGTGACCTCCAGGGCCGTTGTAGTAACTGAGACAGCGGACGAGACCTGAGCTGTCGGCTGCCGTCACGTGGAGCTAAATTGTGGTGACTCTTACATGCATAGACCACCTACCTTTTGCTAGAAATCTGTGTCACCCCCAGACAAAGAAGTCACACTCAGAACCCAGGGCCCAAGTCCCCCACAATTTCACATCAGGCCAGTGTCAGTTACTCAGGGTTCTTCCCCCTCCAGCCCCCACCCCTCCAGCCCTCGGCTGCCTCGCCCTGGTTCCCGTGCCTGGCCATAGGTACAGCCTCCAAAGCGGGGCTCCTAAACCTGAACAGGAGCGTGGCCTCCCCTCCGGCTGAAACCCAGCCTTGCCTTCCGTGAGGAAAGAGTATCAGCAATACCCGTGACTTTGTCACCGGCAGGAATCACAGATGTTTTCACATCATGACAGCTGCTGCGTATTTCTCAGAATATTCTTTATGCTTCTCACCACCTTGAAATCATGATGGTTATTAGACCTGCCACCAGATCTTGCTACTTGATGTGTGAATAAAGCAGCACACGTGTTGCTATATCATAAAGTTTTATATTTTGATAATTATATTTTAATAAATTGGTTTCCTTTGTAATCATGCATATATCATCTGATGCACTTAGAAATCATTGTTCTGGAAAGGAACCCGCAGGCTTCTCCAGACCATATGCCAAAGGGGTCTACAGCACAGAAAGGGTGAACCCCTGCCTCAGAGCCTCTGCAGTGGGTCCCATCGTTCTTCCCATTTTGCAGATGAGAAAACTGAGCTTAGAGAAGCCAAGTCACTTGCCCAAAGGTACCCAACTAATGAATGATGACACATCGGTTTGACCTTGGCATTTCCTGCTGCCAGTGCCTAACCCCTGCTCCACCTGTGTCCCCTGCAGCCTTGTGCTGGGGGCTAAGAACGCAGATAGGGCTCTGACATGGCCCCTGCCCCAGGAGGGCCCGGAGCAACGGGGAGACAGATCCCTCTGGAGCCCTAACACAGGATTGTAAGCCTATTTCCTGATAGGCTGCAGCAGATGCCCGGGGCTGATTCCTCTTCAGGGAGTGGGGGACCCCAAGGCTGGGGTTGGGTGGACTCAGGGGCTCAGGTGGGGTGTACTGACTTCAGTGGCTGACAGAAGGTGGATAGGGGGACGAGTCCCTGAAAGCAGGCCCAAGAGAGGGTCCCCAGGATCCAGCCAGAAAAGTCAAGGCTGTGTCCAGGCCAAGGGGCTGAGGGGCCAGGGAGACAATGGGGGTCACAAGCCCCTAACCCAATGCCTGCCAGCATTTCACCTGGAGTCAGAGGCCAATAAATGTTTGTTGGATGGATGGATGGATGGATGGATGGATGAATGAATGAATGGAACAAGTAGGTTCAGCCTGGACCAAGCAAAGGCTGGATTGGCCAGGGGTGTCCTGTGGGAGCAGAGTGATGACCACCCCCAGCCAATCAGGAAGTCTTTTTTGTGGGCCTCCTGGCAGGGCCCGCCCAGCTCAGGCCTGTCTTCACTCCTGCAAACAAAAGCCTGACCCTTGGCGACTCCCTGGGGTGGTGGGAAACCTGAGCGGGGGAGGGGGGAGCTAAGCCCCTCAGGTTGGGGTGACAAGGGTGAAGAAAGAAATGTGACCCTCCCTTGAACCCCAAAAGCTGACTTGCCCCCCAGCACAACATTCCTCCTGTGGAGCCCATCCATCGTGACTAAGCTCGGACCACCCCCAGTCCCATCATCAATGCGTCCGTCCCACAGAAGTCCCAGCACAGGGACACCGGAGGGAACAAAAGAGACTCGTCTCCGTCTCATGGCTGGGGGTCTGGGCAGCAGGGCGGGAGCAGGCCGTCAAGTCCAGCGACCACATGAATGGAGAAAAGAGCCTTTAGTTGGCGCTAAGTTCTGAGGGGCCAGTTCACTCGGGGTGGGGAGACAGGGTGACCCCCACACCACCGTTCGCCTCTCTGTTACAAGGCACACGGTTCTGCAAAACATTTAAATCAAACCTGAGGCCCTCCCTCCCCAAGTGTGCGGAGTTGAATCGCCTTAGAGTCATCCCCTTTGGCTCATGCGGACGACCATTCTCCGCCCGATAATCTTAGCTGAGAAGGAACTCCAACTCCGTAACCAGGTCAGATCCAAAAAAGGAAAGACCTTGAATTGCACTGTTCTTAAAAGCACTTAAAAGGAATTGAATTAGAACTGAGACAAAAAAAAAAAAAAAGCCCCTGAATTCAACTCCCGCTGACACCAAGTTAGAAAAATAGCTGAAGGAAAAGGATGTAGCCCGTCAATCAAGATAGGATCTTTTTTTTAAAAAAAAAAAAAGAGAAAAGTCTTTTGTTTTAAGGGGAGCAGACTGGTAATTTGGAGGCGCGGAGGCAGCGTCAGTGCGAGGAGCTTTCATTTTTCCAGACAGGGGGTTTGGCGGCTGGGAGAGGAGTTGAGGGGTGCATAATGAGCTCCCCCCTGTTGAGGTTCCCTTTCCCTCGGAGGAGAGGGGCTCTCGGCCTCCGGCTGATTGATAGGGATCCAGGTAGGCGCGCCGAACCCGGGGATGTACAATCTCCCCTTTGTTGCTAATCAAAGTCGGCCGAACGAGACCCCGTCTTTCCTTCCCGATTCCGAAGTACCCGTGTGAGGCGCTCCGACGAAATGTGTTCCATTACACCAGCACCAATAAGTCACACTCCCTGTGTTGTGACACCCTGAGTATTACTAATTGTCAATCACAAACCACAAGTCTTGTCAAGACGCTCCCTTCTCGACGGGCTGGTTCAAACCCGGAGTGGTTTTTAATCAAGTGTTAATAATACAGCATCTGTCAGTGGACGGTGGGTATCAGGCAGTCAGAGGGAGGGAACGGATGACACGGCACATTTTAATGTTTTCATTTCCCGCTCTTCCCAATTATCGGCGGGATTGCTGTCAGCCTGCAAAGTGCACTGACATTACTGCAGGTGAACTTCACCGTGAAAGGGGAGGGCGGCTGTCAGGGCTCCCGTGGCAAGGGTACCCCACCCCGCCCCACCCTGCCCTGCCAGAGAGGTCTCCCCTGCCCCCCGCCCAGAGCCCCAGGGGGAGAGGGAAGCTTTGGGTCTGGGGCAGGGGAGCCCCCCTACTCAAAGCACACCTGGATATTAGGAGAGGTGGTGCTTGTGCCCTGGGAGGTGGGGGTGGGGATTAGTGTCCTGGAACTCCTCATGTGCCCCCCAGGCCACCACCTCACTGGGGAGCCACAAACCCCCGGGCCGGCACGAACTGGATCATGGGGCTCCGACACGAACAAGGATTGGCCAGAACTCCGGATTGCTTCTCCCTTCCCCACGTTTTCCACACCTCAGCTTGGGGCTCAGGGTGGAACGAGTCCCTGCCTCTTGCCACCTCCCTCTGGTCCATGTGCTACCCAGATGCCAGAGTCATTGTTCCCAAACCCAGCTCAACCCCCTCCCAGGGTTCCCTGGTGCCTGTAGGCTAGAATCAAACTCCCGGGGCCTGGGCCTCATCTACACTGAGGAGAGCAGCAGCCACCTCCTGGGGCTGAGAGAAGGAAGGAGTGAGGGATCCGCGGGGCCTGGAGGGAACTGGCGGTCAGTGCGCTTCCTCCCTGACCCCCCGAGGGACATCTGTTCATGCGGAAGAGACGCATTCCTTTCCCTATCCTGCCGATCAATGGTAAGACCTGGTCACTACCATGTGCCCTGACCCGGCCCAAGTCCAATCTCAAGATCTCAGCCCACATCTTCTTGAACAGAACAGGGTGACCCTCGTGCTTCACCCTATGGCTTTTCTGGTAAAGAGAGAAGCCATCGTTGTGACTTTTGCCTCCCTTTCCCAGAGTCTTATCACTCTGGACTTGGAGGCCGATCCAACCCTCCAGCCTCATTTTATTAAAAAAACAAACAAACAGGATATTAGTTATATAATCCTGTGTAACAAGAGACTTCAAAAGTTAGTGACTTAAGCAATAAACATGTCATCTCTCAGTTCCCAAGGGTCAGGAATCCGGGCTGGGCTCAGCTGGGTGGTTCTGGCTCGGGGTCAGCCAGAGGCCCGACTGAGGCAGAGGGTTCGCTTCCAGGCTCAGTCCTGTGGCTGTTGGTCTCCGTCCTCAGCCCTGGGTCTCTCTGTGAGCTGCCTAAATGTCCTGGGGACACGCAGCTGACTTCGCCCAGAGTGACTGATAAGAGAGAGAAAAACCAAGATGGCAGCCACGATGTTTCATAACTTCATCTTGGAAGTGACAAACCAGCACTTGTACCATATTCTGTTAGGAGACTGGCCCTGCCTGGGAGGTGCTTCACTGGGGGGTGAATGCCAGGGGGTGGAGCCCACTGGGGGTGTCCTGGAGGCTGGCTACCATACCCGGCTTGATCCCCATATCTTCTTCCGAGGGACACCTGATATTTGCAAAATTCAGACACATGCAGCCTCAAAAGGAAGGCATTTGTGCCATTTGGAAAATGAGGCCAAAGGAGGGAGAAGCTGTCAGAACAGAACAGGGAGGCCAGAAGTCCGGGTCTGCCTCGTGAGAATGTCTCGCACTCAGCGCACAGCCTGGGACAAGTCCCAGCCCTGCCAGGCCGCAGTGGCCCCATTTGGACAATGAGGGTCAACTAGATCAGCGGTCGCCAACCGGTGGTCCGCGAACCATGGTGGTCCGTGAGGTCTGAAAGGTTGGCGACCGCTGAACTAGACGATGCTGAGGCTGAGGGACACTGTGGCCCAATGAGTCTCAGCTCTAGGATGATGCTTCCCAAGGCCCTGCAGGTTCTCTGGGTGATGGCAACAGCGTTAGAAGACCAGCTTTCTCCCCCACCCACCCAGGGGACCACTTCGAGGGATTGATCGGCGCTGCTCAGTCTGGCCCAGGGGCCACCTTCCATCACTTTGTTCTGGAGCCACAACTACAGTTTCCACAGCACGTGACCTGCTGAGCAGGGGCCAGAGAGGTGAACGAAGGATCCTGGGGGTTGGGGAGGAGAGCAGAAAGTCATGTCTGCTTGTCTGCCCAAACCCTTTCCTTGAGGGTCTGCCCCTCTGAGCCCTGGTCTGAATAGGGCAGGGGGCCCCAGAAGGAGGTCTGGAGAAAACTTGGCCATCACAGCCACCGCCTGCTTGTCTCTTGGGTCACAGCATGACCGGACTACCCACCTCGGCTGCCCAACTGCCTCTGCCTGGGCCCTGCCCTCCCCCCACTCCGAGTGCCAGAAGAGAGACAGACAGACAAAGAGAGAGAGAGCCCCATGCAGGGGGAGCCCGTCATGCCTCACAGGCCTGGCCACCCCAGCTGGTTCCCTGTGCACACGGATGCAAAAATGCATGAGCACATGTGGACAGAGACACACACAGGCAGAGCACACTTCTGCCTCCCCACCCCCGCCCCCAGACCCACCAGGGACCCCACGCTCCAGGCAGTCGGTGTGGGCGAGACGCAGAGAGACTTTCAAATCAAGAGGAAAAAATGAAAGCATTTTTAATAAAGGTGAATAGATAAGCCATCACGGGGGAAATCGGAGCTTTTTATACTAGGCTGATAGGTTAGCATTATCTTTGTTTTGAATCTTATATGCACCTTCCCTCCACCCTTTTTGGTGCGGGGAGCCTCTCTAAGTCCTTCGAGTCTGAAGTGTAGGGCCCCAGCCTGCTGCCCTCTCCAGCCTCAGAGCCCACACTGCCTGGCTCAGCCCGGGGGACTCCGCCTGCAGAATGGGCTCACACGTGCTGACAGGGCTCCTCCCTCCCACCAGGTCTCACAACCTGAAGGTGCAGCTGCCACCTCGGAAAAGAGTGCAAATGGATTTATTACACCGAGATGCAATTTTACCGGCTGACCTTGGAGGTGACCCATCATTACTTACTAAGTTGAACCCAGACACCTCATTCTTCTGCTTGTTTGAATGAACCCTAATGGCCTTGAGTCCCATCGGGTGAGTTGGGGGCGGGGAGTCATTAAAGCACAGAGCCCTCCCAGGCGCAGATGGAGATGATCAAGAGGACTCACCTGGTTGGGAGGGTGCTGCACAAAATACCCAGTTATGTCCTCAGGGCCCTCTGTCTGGGTCCATGACCACCATCCCTGGGGTTGTCCCTCCCTTAAGGTTCCGGCCTTGTGAGTTCCCACACCTCCCCGCAGCCCCCAGGGCAGAGCTCAGCCAGGCTGGCATCTCTGAAGAGACTTGGAGACATATGACTGAGAAATAAAGACAGGATGCACAGGGCCCGAAAAGAACCAAGTTTCTGAAGATTTGCTTTCTGGTTTCCAACTAAACCCATCAGCTGCTAAAGGGTCCTTCCTCCTCCTCCCTGTCCCCCAGGGCCAGCTCCATCTGCTGCATGGCATACCCCCAGGTCATGCCCTACACACAGGGCTCAGGCTCTCACAGCCAGTGAGGTCTTTGTCCTCCGCTCCAGCCCGAGGACCTGGACAGCCATGAGCCCTCCCCCAGTCAGCAGCTCCACCCGGCTTGGTGAGGTTTTGCTCGGGCGAGTGCGTCCCACATTCAAGGAAGCTGTGCTGGTTGGTTCTTTCTGGCTGAGAGTAACAGAAACACACTCAAGTGAGCTTAAGTAGGAAATAGAAATGCCGTTTTAGGGTCCAGGAAGACCTGGCACTGGGAATGGGGCTTTCGCTGCCTCCTGTCTTTGCTTCTTCCCTCTCCCTCCCTGCACACCAGCCCTCCTGCCTCTCCAGGTCACAGGGGGGAAGATGGCTGCCCCACCATTCCCGAGTGTCTGTGCTGCAGATCCAGTTATCCTCTAACACTATCTGACCGCCCCTTCGTCCAATTCTGGGTTCACAGAGGGGAGACCCCAACTTGCCAAGCTGAGGTCCAATCGGCTGTGGCTGGAGGATAGGGCGAAGTAGCATGAATGTGGCCCTGGGGACACAGGGAGCAGATCTCAGAGAAAGGCAAGGACTAGGACTTGTCTTTGCTTCTTAGTCTAATATTCTGTCCAAGGAGATGAGCTGTCCCAGCAAGAAGGATTCTCTGCAACAACAGTGAGCTCAGAGGGTGTGTCAGAGGCCACCAAGGGTTGCAGCAGGCAAACCAAGGGCCATGCATCTCTGTTGATGGGAATATGTGAGAACATTTTCAACTTCTCTCGAGGGAATTTAGCAGGAGACAGGGTGTACCTAAGCTTCCAAGGCAAGTCCTAGCTTGCCCCTGTGAGCCATGCAGCAAAAGGAGGGATCTCTCTCTCTCTCTCTCTCTCTCTCTCTCTCTCTCTCTCTCTCTCTCTCTAACACACACACACACACACACACACACACACACTCACACACACACTCACCACTTGATCTGACTGATAAGCCCACTGAGGTTGCCAACACCCTATGGATACTCCAGCTGGGATAGAAAACCGAGCCTTCTCCTGTGAACAGAAAACCCATGGAAAAGTGAGGATGACTCTCAGTTTCAGAGAAATCAGTCTGGTCCCAGAGTCAGTAATGTAAGCTCCCGGCCTTCCTCAGAGTGTGGCCCTGTGCTGGGAGCTGTCCAGGGTCCTGACCAGCCCTTTCTCTAACCAAGACCCTGAGCCTCTCAGCATCCATCCACCCTGAAAGGTGCCCCGTGGGCTGGGCCAGAGGGGTCCTGGTTGAGCAGTAACCCCACAGGGTGTTGAACGGTAGAGACCACGGGCACAGGTTACCCCTCGACCAGGCCCTCGCCAACAGGACCCTCTCACATCCGACTCCGTCCTGGCTTCCTCTCAGAACCATCCCCAGCCTCACTCGAACAATGTCACGAATTTTCCCTCCTTGATGAACTTCAAAGTCTTTTAATGACTCTTCATAAAGGAACAGTGGGGCCAAAAGTTGAGCAAAGGAGATGATTAAAGTACCTTATTAAAAGCAGCCTTGTAGAATTCTCCACATGAAAGCAAGCACCATTATGAGGGCTTATCCTTATAAATGACGCTTCGCTTTTGCGAACATGCTGAAACCTGATTAGAGTGACAAGCACTGACTGATACTGCAAACCTGTTAATAACATGAAAATTAGAAGAGGCTCATGCAAAGAAGGGAGATTAATTTAGCCGGAGTACATCTCGCGCAAATTGCAAAGTTGTGAATATGTTCTCAGATAATGAGCCTTTCCAGTCATCAGCTCACTTGTCATTTTCTGTAATTAATGTTAAGGAAGACGCCTTCCTGATGGTTCGTATTACTCATATACCAAGAAAATTTCTTCAGAGAAATAATTTACATTTATTATCATCGGTCTGTTTGTGTGGTTTATTTCGCGCCGGGGTAATTTATTGCAGGACCGTTTGCCATGCCTTGATTAGTCGCTCGTCGGGACGGGATGTAATTTTTTTTGCTTGATGGCGAAGTCGAAAACTTGACAGTGGTGTAACATTCCTTCTTGTCTCGGGTGGTTTTTTTCACTTAAATAAACTTTGGGGCTGAGTGCCCCGGGCTGCCTTCCCACCGAGATGAGGCCTGAGCTCACGGAGCGCCCGTCTCCGGGAGCAGCAGGGGATTCGGTACCGGGGTCCTCGGGAAGGTTCTAGGTCACGTGCCCCATGTCTGGCCCTGGCTGGAGCTTGAATTCAAGAGTTTAGTTCACTCTTTTTTTCATTCCACTCCTGTGCAGGATGAAGGAGGCTTGCTCTCTCCGCTCCAGTCCACACTGGCCCTGCTACTCCCCTTCCCCCTCAGGCCACCTCCTATTGGAGATGTCTCGGCAGTGGCTTCTCTCCCATAGCTGCCTGTAGATTTCTTCCAAATGGCTGAATGTTGGAGGAAATGCTGCAGACGAGGTGTTGCTTCCACGGACAGGCAGATCTTCCATCCCACCTTGAAATGCGCTCCCTGGTAGCATCGCACCAACACACTCACTGACCCCTCCCCCATCTCCTTTTCAGGTCCCACAAGAATGCTCAGAGGTGGGGGTGACTTGGTAGAATAAGAGTCCCAAGTAGAGCAGCCCTGAATCCATCCCGACGTGACACCTTGAGCCGCCATTTGCTCCAGACTTACACCCGATGCACTCTGGGTCCTCGAGGCGTAGGGTTCCTGGGGCCACAGCTCTCTGGGGCAACTCAGGCCCTCTTCTCTCTGTCTGGCTCCCACTGAACTTCAACAAAATGGCCCTCGCGGTGCTTGGAGTGCACCATCCAGTGAGCTGAGCTCTTTGGACGCATCAGCTCATTGCATCTTTACCACTGCTGGAGGGAGGTGCTATTGAGGCTGTCCTACGTGGGAAGAGGGTGGGGTTTGGGAAGGTCAAGCCATTTGTTACAGGGCTGAGCGTTCATGCAAAGAACAACGATCGTCACCAGCATCATTGCAACCAACAGTCGCCGTGTGCTGAAGTGCCGCAGCGCATGTGTTTGGCTCAGTCTCCTAGGAGACAGGCGTGACTGTGATTCCCATTTTACTGATGAGAAAACTGAGACCTGGAGAGCTGGACTCCCTTGCCCAAGGTCCTACAGCCAGTACACAGGGGAGCTGGGTCTGACATGCTCCAATACTCATGCCCCTGCCCACTGCACTCCACTGCCCCTGCAGAAATACATGATCCCAGCCCTCTCGCCGTGACCCCACCAGAGCCTCTGCCTTCGTCACACCCCGTCCCCCTCAACCACCTCATTTCCTTCCCCAGGCCCGAACTTGAGAAGCAGCCTGCCAATCTCCCCAGCAGGGGTGGCCGCGCGGTGGAATCCACAAACAGAGGCAGTTAGCGTGAGTTACTGACCCCTGCACTGCAAATGAGGCAAACGATACAGATCAGGGTTCGCAGACAGAGATAATGATTTTTTTTATTGGACGTCTTCATCCCGAACCGGTGGCGTGGCGCTGGGTCGGCCAGCAGCGCACCGCCGGTGTCGGTTAATGATAATCTATATTTATAAAACGATAGTCCATCAAAGGGGAATGAATATTTTAGAAGCTGCGGACAAATCAAATTGTCTTTGTCAAATGGGCGCGCGCTCTGGCGCTGAGCGTGTTTTATGGCTCTTTCTGGGGTGAGAAGCTGAGGGTTCCTCTCCCCGGCTGGAGCGCGCTGCCTTCCTCCTTGTGTCTGGGCGAGGGGGGCTGTGTTTCCACTATTTTAAAAAAAGCCAATGAGCTGTGGAGACTGACATTAGCACCAGAGAATTGTACTTTGTTTGCGGAAGTTAACAAATAACGTATGAAACAACATATGGGGTGTCTTTGTGGAGAAGAGTCCATTTATAGTTGGAGAAATAAATTAGTTCCCTTGGAAGTCTGGGTAGGAAGGGAGGGGAGGAGGGACGACGCGGGCGGGGGGGGGGGCCCTGGACTTCCGAGAGGAGATGGAGCAGATGGGGAGGAGGAAGGGGGAGAAAGGAGACAGGTGTGTCCTGGGCCCAGATGTCACCTCCATCCAGGCAAACAGAGCCACTGAGGCAGAACCCCTTACCCAGAGTCAAGAACTCCCGCTCTGTCACAAAACCAGCTGGACACGTCACATCCCCTTTCTGAGCCTCAGTTTCCCCATCTGCCCAATGGGGGTAGTACTATCTCCTCCATGGACCATTGTGGCCCCTCCTGAGTAACACCCCACCCATCACCAGCACATAGTTGGAGCTTAAATGCATGTGGACCCCTAGGGACCCATCTAGCAGGACGCCAGACCCCAGCCTGCTCACACTGAGCTCTGCCCTCCACCTACTCAGGACAGCATTTACAAAGGTAACAGCACTCATTGACGGAGGGGTTTTCAAGTGCCAGGTGCTGCGCTAAGCTCTTTACACACATTATTTAATCCCCTCAAGACTCTATATCAAGCACTGTCCAACCAAGTATAATGGGAGCCACATAATTTTTAAAAAGTAAAAATAGGTGACATTGCTTTTAATGATGTTTTTATTTAACTCAATAATACAAAATATCACTTCAATCTGTAATCAATATTAAAAGTATTAATAAGGCCCTAGGACAGTGATGGTGAACCTTTTGAGCTCGGTGTGTCAGCATTTTGAAAAACCCTAACTTAACTCTGGTGCTGTGTCACATATAGAAATTTTTTTTATATTTGCAACCATAGTAAAACAAAGACTTATATTTTTGATATTTATTTTATATATTTAAATGCCATTTAACAAAGAAAAATCAACCAAAAACATGAGTTTGCGGGTCACCTCTGACACGCGTGTCATAGGTTCGCCATCACCGCCCTAGCAGGTTTGGCTCAGTGGATCTGAAGGGTCCCGAGTTCAAATCCGGTCAAGGCCTCGTACCTCGGTTGCAGGCTCCATCCTGGCCCTGGTCAGGGCATGTGTGGGAGGCAACCAATCGATGTTTCCCTCTCACATCGATGTTTCCCTCTGTCTCGCCCCTCCTTTCCAGGAAAAATATCCGGGGGGGGGGGGGGATTAACAACAATAACAAAAAGTATTGATAAGGCCTTTACCATTCTTCTTTTCATGCCAGTGTGTGCATTTCACACTTCCAGGACATCTCAGTTAAGACTTGCCCTGTGTCTACCACTCAATGGCCGCATGAGGCTAGCAGTGGTTCTCAACCTTCCTCATGCCGCGACCCTTTAATACAGTTCCTCATGTTGTGGTGACCCCCAACCATAAAATTATTTTCGTTGCTACTTCATAACTGTAATGTTGTTACTGTTATGAATCGTCATGTACATATCTGATACGCAGGATGTATTTTCATTGTTTGGGACCCACAGGTTGAGAACCTCTGAGGCTACTGTGTTGACAGCAAAGCTGTAGACCACGTCCATCATCATGGAAAGTGCTATGGGAAGGGCAGCCCTAACACACAGAGACAAGCATTATCCCCGTTTTCAGATGCAGAAAGAAATGCAGTGCGGCCCAGGGTCACACAGTTGGTCCGGGGCAGAGCCAGGGAGCTGGGCCTGTCTCTCAAAGCCCATGCTCTTCTTGGCTACACTGTCTCCAGAAACCCTGCCTCTGTCTGCCTCCCCCAGGGCAGAAAGGGACAGCTGGAGATCAGGTGACCCAGGCCTGGAGAAGAGACCCAAGGGACAGAGGGAATGGAACAGGTTTGAAAGTGAGTACTGGGGTCCAGGAGAAGAAAGTTGAGGTACCTGCCAACTGAGCCTCGGCCTGAGAAGTGGACGCAACCATTGGGACATCCATGATGTTCCTTGGCGTCCAGGGAGAAACATTCTTAATTAATACCTGACCCTTACTTTGCTTTCTCCATTTAAGATGTGGTTAAACATAATTATTTCCTTTAAGCCCATCATTCCCTCCATATGACTGCCTTCTGAGCCCAGCACTGCCCGCTTCTAGAATGATGAGACTGGGACTGAGCAAACGGAGATGCAGGCAGAGACCTTCTGAAGCCAGAAGCAGCCTGTGTCCAAATCATAACCAGAGCTTTAATCCTGGGAGGTTGAGTGATGAGGGAGGCCTGTAGCTCCCAGCCCTTGGGCAGTCTGCCCCCCCTGCTCTGGCTCCGGGATGTCCCTCTTACTGATCTGCCTGTTCCTGCTCTTGAAGTCACCTGATAGCCATATTCATCCACTCTTCTTTTTTTTTTTTTTGTATTCGGCCACTCGTGACCATAGCCATTTGGCTGTGGATTTCTGGGTCCACAGACCCTCTGAAGGTCCCTGGTTCTTATCAGTTGCCCCATCTAGACTCCAGGCCACCTGTGTGTCCTGACTTCTGACCTCCCACCTTCCAGAGCCTGTGGTGCCCACTGGCCATCTTTTATTTTCTCTTGGAGATATGTGCAACAATTGAAAATTATTGATACTCATTAACTAGATCCATTATTTCATTAAAGGTTGCAAAATAGTGATATTCTATTTTATGATGCCTTTTTCCACTTATCAGCTGGACAACTTCTCTAAAGAGAAATTTCCCTTCATCCGTCGATTGGTTATCTGAGGTAACTAATGCTCATGTTAATGGCAAGACGAATACCTGATTCTTTCCCTTTATTTACTAGTTTTCAGGTTTGCCTCTGACTCCTTTTGATACGATGTTAGGGGTCTTTGCTATTCCTTTGCAAGATAGTCCAGGCTCATCTTGTACATTTCCTACCCTAGACCTGGAATCAACCATTTCTTCAAGAATCAATCATTTACCCTGGTTTCTTTTAGGGGGAAATGCTATTCAGAGACCATAATCTGCGCCCTCGGAGCGCTCACTGCTACCGAGTTGCTCACCATGTTTAGTGCTTTTCGGTGAGCAGAGGTAGGCAATATGTTTGTTTTTTTTCCTTACTAAAATGTTCTAGATAAAATACATAATGAATGTATACTACTTCCATTTCAAATTGAGGACTGGTAAGTTTTTATTTAACTTCATAGATCTTATTACTGCCTCTCCTTCCTCCCACACAAAAACGCCTAGTCCTCAATGACACCAGCACAATTCCTCGCTGACTTTATTTCTCTACATGCACACGCAGGGCGGGACCAACACCTCACCAACAAAGGGATGACTGACATTAATTTTCATACCAAAAATGTACAGCTGAATTCCCGATTTTAAAAGTCACTTGAGAAAGTTTCTCTTACCATGATTGTTGATTATGCCACCACTGGACACACGTTCATGTTCCTTTGTCTCATTTCACTTCCAACTTTTAAAAAATCGTTGTTTTATGCACATGTAAAATATTTGTTTCCAAAATCAAACCAACTTAACAAGGAAGATGCCAAGCAGTTTAGCTTCTAGCTCTGTCCTCTCCCATCCCTATAAGTTCCTCTCAAAGAAGCAAATACTATTATCCTTTATGTCATAGATGAGGAAAAACGAGGCTCTGATAGGTTAAGCCACATGCCCAAGGTCACACAGCCAGTGGGAGAAGGCACTAGGATTGGGTTCTGGGTTTCCAGAAACTTCCAGAAGACAGGAACTGTATTTATCTTATTCTCTATTGCATCCCCAGCACCTATTAGTACAAAAATAACTGGTGAATCAACAACTGAAAGATTTTGGATTTCAGATGATTTCACAAATGGTTTGGGGGCCCCTGGGGAGAAGTCAGGAGAGGTGGCTTTGATTGGCACCATCGCTTCTGGAAAGCATCAGGCCTCAACCAAAACCTGGAGGGTGGCCTCCGGGTGCCGGGGATGGAATGGACTCTCCTGCAGGGACGTGGAATTTGATTCTCACTGTGACCACATTTTGTAGTAAGTGGCTTCGAATTCTGGAAGTTTTCTGGGCTTTGTTCTCATGCTCGCTATCTCCAGGGCGAAAACCAACCCTCAGGAAGCTCTGACGTGCCCCCAATACCCCCTGGCCATGTGGACGCCCTCGCACTCGGAGCAGGTCAGTAATTCACACAAAATGCCTCTTCTTCGGTGCCGCCTTGCCCCTCCCCACACCACACCCACTGGCCAAGGACCCGGGGAGTGAGGTGTGGTGGACAGAGCAGTGCCAGGCAGACCAGTCCCCACACTGGCCTCCTGGTGAGTCATTGCAGCTCTTTCCTCATCTGAAAAATGGGGACAAAAGGAACTTCCTGGCAAGACTGACGGAAGAGTTAAGAGACGCCCCCAACATCCCAGGTGCCACCAGCTGAGGACAGATGTGGCCCCTTCGACATAATTCCCAAATAGATTGGCACCCAGCGCCCACACACAAACACACACCCCCATACACACACACACACACACACACACACACACACACACACACACACACACGTGCTCATCGCAGTGAGTAGCAAAGAACACACGTGTCAGCCACTCGGTGAGCACTTGTGAATAGTAACTAGTTTCATTCCCACAGCAGCCCCAGGAGGTAGGGGAAGAGTCCACTGTGTGGCCCCTCCCCTCCTGAGGACGGGATCGAGGACGGGGCTAACGTGCGCCCCAGAGTGTGGGTGTGGGTGGCACCTGAGCTCGCTTCCCCAGGGTCACTGCAACCACCAAGGTCCCTCAGACCCTGAGGACGCCCCCTCCTCCTGAGAACATCCGTCCTCAGGACCCAGGGGGGCCTCACATACCCCGGTCCAGGTGCGGGACCCCTCTCCCTGCTGTGTGACAGATTCAAAGGGCCAGAGACAGAGAGAGAACTTGAGCAAGATAAGGATGTAGAGGTGGAGACAGACAGACAGACAGACAGTGCAAAGAAATATACAGAGAGGGACAGAAATAGAGGGAAGAAGCAAGGGAGTCAGAGAGAGAAAGAAGGGAAACAGAGGGACAGCAAGAGAGAGAGAGAGAGAGGAGACAGAGAGAGAGGCCGGCAGGCACAGAAAAACAAAGGAAAGCAGTGAGATAAACTGTAGTGAGATGAAAGCCACAAGGACGCAGGCCAGGCGGGCGGTGGTGCGGGGAGCGGCTCTGTGTCCCCAGACACAGGATCGACCCTCCCCCCTCAGCCCCCACTGTCTACTGTTCATCCTACCCCACCCCACCCCCATCTCACTCCATGGCTTTGCCTCAGCTCCCCCTGCACGTTTGATCCCAGACTGCCCCGGGGTGGCCCAAACCTCCTAGAGTGCGCCCAAGTCGCCCGGCGCACATATCCAAGCCCTCGAACCCCATCTCCCCAAGCACAGCTGCCGCCCCCACCTCTGGCTCTCTCCACCCCACGAGCCAGACCCAGGCAGGGACCCGCCCCACCTGTCACCAGTCCTGTGGGCTGGGAGAGACAGAGCCACAGGGCCAGCAGGAGGGTGAGGGCTGGGGTCAGGAGGACCCAGAAAGCCACTTAGGCAGGGTCTCCGGCCTCCAGCTCCCCCCTCCCCTTCCCTCCAGCAGACGGAGGTGGAAAACCAAGAGGGTCCCTCTGAGCAGGCTCCATAACTCAGCCAGCCAGCGGAGGCCGATATTTAAGTCGTAGCTTACTTTGCTTTGTGTGAGGGAATTTATTAGCCGACCACATAAATGTTTTATTCATTAGGCTGCGTAAATAATGCATGCCTGTTTCCATGGAGACTTAACCCTTCCACTTCCACAGCCCTGGCCTGCCCTGGCCACCCCACCTTTGTCTTATCTGCCACTGCTCTGGTTCTGAAACTGCACAACAATAAGACCACCAGAAAAACACACTGATAATCAACATGGCTATTATTATCCATCATTTACTAAGCCCTCCTGGAGCCAGACACTGCGCCCAGCTCTTTACCCCCGTGATGCCATTGTCACACACACGGCCATCTCCCCCTGTTACAGAGGAGAAGACAGACGCTCAGGATGGAGGAGGCATTTGTCCAGGGTCACAGAGCAGCAGCTATGGAGCCAGGGTTCATACCAGGTCTGATGGACACCAAAGCCCAGCCGTTTCACCCAGCCAGCCTGGCTCAGTGGTTGAGCATGGACCTATGAACCAGGAGGTCGCGGTTCGATTCCTGGTCAGGGTCTGGGTTGTGGACTTGATCCCCGTTACGGGGCATGCAGGAGGCAGCCGATCAATAATTCTCTCTCATCATTGATGTTTCTATCTCTCTTTCCCTCTCCCTTCCTCTCTGAAATCAATAAAAATACATATTTTTTTAAAATATATATTTTATTGATTTTTTACAGAGAGAAAGGGAGAGGGATAGAGAGTTAGAAACATCGATCAGCTGCCTCCTGCACACTCCCTACTGGGTATGTGCCCGCAACCAAGGCACATGCCCTTGACCAGAATCGAACCTGGGACCGTTGAGTCCACAGGCCGACGCTCTATCCACTGAGCCAAACCGGTTTCGGCAAAAATACATATTTTTTAAAAGTCCAGCTGCTTAGACTCTTTCCCCTTCTTTCCTGCCAGTTCAGGGCCCCCTGGAACATGCAGAGAGGCTGCGGGGGGCACCTGGCAGGCAGGAGTGGTCCCTGCTCAGCTTGCTCTGCCACATGGGTAGACCCCTGAAGCCTGCAGAACCCCAGCCCCGCCCCCAGGCTGAAATCATGAGGATCGGCCAGATGAACCCCTGGGAACCAATGATGAACGGAGACCCCGAGGGGCACAGGACTCACCCAAGGTCACATGGCAAATCCCAGCAGAGCTGGCCCTTGAACCCAGGTTCCCTCCGCTGGCCCTGAGCTGCCTTTTCTGGAACCTTCTGAGGTCCAAAGGGGACAGTGCTTGCCCCTCCCTTCCCAGGCAGAAACTTTGAGGCATTGAGGTTAAGAGGCTGGTGCAGGGTCACCAGCAAATTGGCAAGGAGAGAGTTCGGGGAGCTGGGGCAGGCCCCTCGTCCCTCCCAGTCACGTCTCACTGCTCTGCTCGGTGAGTGTGGTCGTGCCCAGGCCACCTCGGCCACCGGCTGCTCATTGGGCAGCTTCCCGGGGCGCCCGCATGGCCCCTCGGTGCACAGAGGCCACCACAGCTCCCATGACCATCGACCATCGTCATGGGCCCCCGGGCTGCCTCCACCAGCTTTGTCTTTGAAAACAGCAAAATCAGATGGGAGCCCAGAGCTGCTTGTGGAGAAACAGCCCAGCCCGCTGTTGTCTGCAAATCGCGCCCTTTGATGTTGCTGTCCTGGCTTTTCCCCAGCCCACATGTGGACCGGAGGCCTCTCTGACTCACTGGGTGATGATCCTCATAGCCTGGGAATGAGGCCAGGACTGCAGTTGTACTCAGGACCCCTTCAACTACGCTCTCTCGAGCCTCTAAGGGCCGGTCCCTGGGTCCCCTCACTCTCTGGTTGGGAGGAGGCATGGGGGGCGGGGGGACCTGCCAGGCCCACACAGCCTGCAAACAGCAAAACCCAGAGCTTAACCCGGCCTGGAGCATCCGTCCACCCTTCTTGTCCAGCCCCTGACCGCGCCCTGCTGCCCCCCAGAGGGCAGAGCATGGGCCCCTGGTGGGCAGGAAAGCCAACTGCATTTTTAGGGAGGAAGTTATTTCCCCTTTAACTGTCTTCAGACCTGCTCAGGCCTAGAAGGAAGTGTCTGTCTGGGGCCGGCTGTGGAATGCCTTATTGACGCCACAAGTTGCCCCTTTAAACAGAGATGGTGGTCCCAGGCTGGGAGCCCTCTGCAGGCTGCAGAACTGGCTGGAATGCAATAACCCTGTTGTATTTTCCTTATATTTATCTTCATCGTTGCCTGCATTCATAGCACATAATTCTGGTTTTCCACTTATTAACAACAATGACAGTAGTACAGCTAAGACATAGATAACACTTACCATGGGCCTGACGTTGTTCTGAGCTTTGCTCACTAGTATTGTAATGCATCTAATCCTCAGAAAGCCCTGTGTGGAGGATCCCTGCCATCCCGGATGAAGGAACAGGAAACCGAGGCAGAGGGTGAGTATTATCCCCAAGTTACACAGAGAGTCAGTCCCCCCGGCCGGACTGGGAGTCTGTGTCTCCCACAGGGAGGTGCATTTTCCTTTGAAAATAAATGTTTGTGCCCGGCTGGAGTGGCTCAGTGGTTGAGTGTCGACCTATGAACCAGGAGGTCAGGTTCGATTCCTGGTCAAGGGCAGATGCCCAGGTCACAGGCTTGATTCCCAGTAGGAGGCGTGCAGGAGGCAGCCAATCAATGATTCTCTCTCATCATTGATGTTTCTCTCCCTCACCCTTCCTCACTGAAATCGATAAAAATAAATTTAAAAATAAATAAATAAATTTTAAAAGAAAAAGGTTAACTTGTATATGTGCTAAGAAAATAACCATTCAGGAGTACAGTAGGTCCTCAGGTTATGTCGGAGATCCGTTCCTACGGCGCGACGTAAGGCGATTTCGCTGTAAGTCGGAACCCACCTACATAAGCACCTACGTTACTCACATGGAGCACAGACACAGCAGTCATGACGTAAGACAGTAAAAAAAATTTAAAAGAAAGATAACAATTCCTGACCTCTACTTGTGGTAAATAAATAATAAAAAACATAAAGCACATATGTACATACGTTGAAATGACGGAACTTTTTTTTAATAAATAAATGGGAGAAGGCGACGAAACCACGAAAGGACGTTTGTCGAGTCCGACGTAACCCGAGGACTGTCCGTACACAGACGCGCCAAAAGTCGTAAAGGTGGTCCACCGCCCTGCTCTGCTGTCCCTTTGGCTTTGGGACTTCGTGAGTTCGGCTCCACGGAGTCTCTGAGCCAACGCTGGTCAGGGCAGGAAGCAAATCTGGGCCCAAAGGGCCAGGGGCACTTTCTCACCATCGGGGAGGGCTCCGTGAGGGGCCTTCCTGAAGCCTTCCCTTCCCTGCTCTGTCGGCCCGTTGCTATGCTGGTCCCGGTCTCCATTTCCCTGCCAGCATGCCAGCTTTCTGCCCAGCACGGCACCCTTTCCTCTCCCTGCTGAGGCCAGGAGCTCCGGCTCCTTATTAGATCTAGTAGGTGCTCAATAAACATTTCTCGAAGGGAAGGGAAGGGAAGGGAAGGGAAGGGAAGGGAAGGGAAGGGGAGGGGAGGGGAGGGGAGGGGAGGGGAGGGGAGGGGAGGGGAGGGAACTGGGTTGAGGAGAACTGAAGCACCAGTCTCTGGCTCACTAGTCCCTCTGTCCTTGAATGGTGACCCGAACCCAAAGCTGGCCAGAGTCCCCATCACCTAGAGCAGTGATGGCGAACCTTTTAGCTCGGCGTGTCAGCATTTTGAAAAACCCTAACTTGCCAAAACCGGTTTGGCTCAGTGGATAGAGCGTCGGCCTGCGGACTGAAAGGTCCCGGGTTCGATTCCGGTCAAGGGCATGTACCTGGGTTGCGGGCACATCCCCCGTGGGAGATGTGCAGGAGGCAGCTGGTCGATGTTTCTCTCCCATCGATGTTTCTAACTATCTATCTCTCTCCCTTCCTCTCTGTAAAAAATCAATAAAATATAAAAAAAAAAAAAAAAAAAAAGAAAAACCCTAACTTAACTCTGGTGCCGTGTCACATATAGAAATGTTTTGATATTTGCAACCATAGTAAAACAAAGACTTATATTTTTGATATTTATTTTATATATTTAAATGCCATTTAACAAAGAAAAATCAACCAAAAAAATGAGTTCGCGTGTCACCGCTGACACGTGTGTCATAGGTTCGCCATCACTGACCTAGAGCAACCCTGGTGTTTGGTCCCAAGTCACACCCTCAGGGCTTGCTATTCTCACCTGCCCAGAAGATTCCACCAATGGGCACAGCTGCTTCTCCTCATGACCTCCGCACTCCCCTCAACCTAGAACGCTTGGCCCAACCTTCCTCTCCCATCTGCCTGGTTCTTTCTCAGCCCCTTACATCTCTGTTTCAATTTCCTGACCCCACAGTCAAAATGTGGCCTCCTTGTTACATGTTTTCATATATATATATTAGCAGTTATCACTGTTCAGCAGTGGTCTCTGGAGTGGTTATTTGATCAATGTCTTTAACTCCATGAGGCTATCTCACTGTACCAGGTGCAATTCCCTGGCACACAGTAGGCCTGCAGGAAATAGCTGATGAA
>NW_005871221.1:405718-407402 GCF_000147115.1 Myotis lucifugus
TCTAACGTGGGGAAAGCGGCAGCCAATGTGGTTGAGAGGTGCTGAAGAGTAGCAAGCGCCTTTTCGCCGAAAAGCACACGCCCTACTCTCCTGTGCCTCCCTCAACCTCGCGCCGAGACACCGCATTAAATGAGGGCCCCCCTCATACTCGTTCAAGATCCATGTATAGCGTGCAGATATTAACTTATAATATGTAGAGCAGATAAACAACCCACGCCCAATGTGCCACAACTCCAAATACCTGCAAAACACAAAAAAGTAGGAGATTACACAAGGAAACATTCACATTGCAAGGAAGAGAGGAGAGGGAAGGAGGGAAGGGGGAGGGAGGGAGGGAGGGAGGAGAGAGAGAGAGAGAGAGAGAGAGAGAGAGACTTATTTCTTATGTAGAGTGTCACTCAAGGAGTCAGTCCTCTCATTCATATTCTCCTTCTCTCTCTCTCTCTCTCTCTCTCTCTCTCTCTCTCTCTCTCTCTCTCTCACACATACACACACACACACACACACACACACACACACACACACACACCACATAGAGAGAATACATAGCTTTAGCTCCATACACAGTCACCAAAAGAGTCGCACCCGCCCTGCTGGGTCTGTCCTACACCTTGTCACTGGATCATGAAGCCCACTGGGTTTTCTAAAAACTGTTTTTAACCATTAAAGGGAGTGGGGGGAGATGAACTCTTGTGCCCAGAGGCAATGTCCGGAGATGGCCATGGGGATGGGGAGGGAACCCTCTTCTGTGGACCCTGGGCTGCCCAGGATGCCAGGAGCTCCTGGCAGGAAACAAGGGCAAGATGGCATAGTCATTAGCAGCTAAGGATGAAACCCATGTGACTGCATTCCAGGTCTAAAGTCTCAGGGGGTTGCTGGTTTGGGGCATCGGGTGCCCGCCCAGAAGTATAGCAGGTCAGATCCCCAGGTCCTGGGAGAGTCCTGGCAGCCCCCAGTGACGGGGCCGCAGCCATAGGGAGCCAGGCTGCTCTTGGACTTTCTCCCACATCAGCAGGGACTTGAACCAGCCCAGGAACCATGAGGTCAGTGAAGAGAGAAGAGGGAGGGAGGAAGAGAAGCTACAGTTTTCAGCCCTACAGCGATCATCTCTGACACAGACCCCAGACACAGAGGCAGAAAACAGGTCACAAATCCCCTGGGAGGATAAAGAACGCTCCCACTGCCACACCTTGCCAACCCCCCTTGCTCCAAAACAAGGCCTAGAGGAAGCTGAAAGGCGCTGCCAGGGTCCCATTGCCTTTTGGCTCCCCCTTTTGAGGAAGAACAGAGCAGTGCCTCCCCCGGAGCCTGCTGTGGCAAGAGACCGGACAGTCCTGGCCACAACCTGCTCGCGGATGACCTGTCAGCACCCTGCTCTCTCGTGTGGCCTCTGAGAGGTGCCGAGAGAAGACGCTAGTCAGGCTGCCTGGGTTTTCACCCCACTTCTGCCCTCTCACTGGCTTTGTGAACTTGGAAAAGCTCCTTCACGTGCCTGTGCCTCCGTCTCCTCATCTGTAGAACTTTGAAGGTAAGTCCCTACCTCACAGTAATTGTAAGGATTGAGTGAAGGAGACTGGCTCTGAGGAACTGCTGTCTACTGCTATTATTTTATTCCAGTTTCTTCTAGAAAGGCTGGGAATTGGCTTTTCCCCCTGTTACCTTAGCCTGTGGGGGGAATCTTTGA
>NW_005871221.1:416525-424025 GCF_000147115.1 Myotis lucifugus
GTCCTCAAGAGGGCAACTGGAAATACTTGGTGGCAGAGGGGAGCCTGGGGTGGGGAGCCAAGAGCTGCGTAAGAGAAGAAAACAGATGGTGGGAGACAGGGGGGTGGTCCCGGGAGGGCTGGGGCTTTGTTTTCAAGGAGAGGAGAGCCCTCAGGAAAGATGCCGGGAAGGGATGGAGGACAGGAGGGCGTGGCTTCAGGTCAGCGCCCACCCAGGTCTCCTTGACCTTTTGGGCAGTCAGCGCCTTTCCTCCTGGAGACCACAGGGCGCTCGCTCTCCGGCTGTCCCCCTGCCCCAGCGCTGATAGCCTGGGATGGCTGCCCCATCTCTGCAGTAGAACAGGAGCTACTTGGGTCCTCTAACATTTCTGCAGCACTGGGGCCCGGAGAAGAAGGGCGGACAGAGTGCCAGGCCCGCAGGTTGGCGAGATGGACAGACCACTTGCCCGAGACGCAGCTGGCAGCCAAGCCGCACGGCAGGCCACAAGCAGCTGGACAAATGGCCACAGGGGTGGGCAGGCAAGGCCACCAAGATGTCTCCCCTCCCCCCGGGAGTGGCCCCCCGCCCCCGCGCCCCACACGCCAGGCCTGGAGCACAGATTTATCTCCAAATGCCGCCACAATCCCGCTATTGGATTTCTAATCACAGACTCCAGTGTTCACGGGATAAATATACTAACAAACTAATTGTTTGTTAGCTCTGAGGTTGCAGCAATCAACACGTCCAGCATGAGCTATGGGCCACTCAGCTGCTGGAGTGTGGCCTTCCTGAGGCCGGGCCTGCCGTCGGCCCCGCCCAGCCCCGGGTGGCACCGGCTTGGGAGGGGGGTGGGGGGGGCAGGAGGGCGCCCCTGCGCGCGGGCACGTAGCGTGGCCGCCCTGCCTGCGCCTCATCAGTGGCAGACATAAACTAACTCGGTTCCGGGGACCCCAGAGGAGCAGCAGGAACTGTTTGGTGGAGAATTATAGCTGTGGGTGAAATTAGATGTACTCCGAGCCCCAAGGCTGAGAGAAATAAAAAGCATTTTAAATGGAGTGTAGAATTCATATTCCTCAGTCACCTTCCAATAAATAAATCTTGTACCATTTTTTTCTGTAAACAGTGGTTACACTCAGCTTCTATTGTCTCCACATCCATGTGCCGATTGGCCGGGAGCTGTAGGCCGGCAGAGCTGCAGGGGCAGGGGAGAGGCAGGGCGGGCCTGAGGACCGGGGCTGGGGCTGTGGTGGCTGCCCTGGAGGTGCCCACCTGTCAGGAAGCACCAGGAGTGGCCCCAGCTACAGCCCCGCCCTGGGCATCTCTCGGGCATCCCCGAGGCAAGAGGGCTGAGATGGAACTCCTAAACCCCAAGTTTTGAGACCCAGGCTGAGGCCCATGGAGGACAGGGTGCTCCAGCTCCCTGGACCCCGAACCCTAGGGAAATGAAGGATTCATTGGGGCTGACAGCTGGGATGGGTGGTTGGGGGGAGCGGGGTCTTGTGGGCCTGGCTGTGGCAGCTTCCATTTGGGGAGCCCTGCAGGCCTGGCTGTGGCAGCTTCCATTGTTTTCCGTCTCTTTAAAAGCCTTTGCCTTCCAGGTGCAAAAAACAATACCTCCCTTCATGGCTAAAGACGCAGAAACAGAGAAAATGGCAGAGAAGAAAAATGTGCCCTGCGATCCCATCACCCTGGAAATAATCACTGTTGATATTTTGCTCTTCTTCCTTCCAGACATTCTTCAGCGTATCTATGCACATAAATAAATATGCGTATCTATGCACATAAACAAATATGTTTTCCAAAACAGAAACAGTCCTTACATTTATTAAGTGCATTTTGAATGTATTATCTCTGATGCTAATAATCCTGCAAAAACAAATTGTATTAACTATAACTGCTCACCTAGGTCACAAAGAAAAACAACATTGGCTCGCAGACTGTGTCCCCTCCCCACCCCTGGGAGGTGGGCCTCTTATTCTTCATCCAGGGGAGGGAACTTGTCCAAGGCCATAAAGAGAGCGAGTGGCAGAGCCAGCATGCAAACCCAGGTTGGCCTCACTCAGTGTGTGCTCTCAGTCACTCCCCAAACCCCACCACTGCCCCCCAAAACCAGACCAAAGTGGACAGCCCCCACGGACCCTGCCTTCTCCCGTCTAACTTCTCTCCCACGCACACTAGCCATTCTTCTCAGACCTGCAGATACTGTCCATTCCCCGTGGTCTGAGACTGAAGTTTCCACGACTACCCTGCACCTGCCTCTGCCGCGCCCCCCCCCCCAACTTATGAACAGGGAGGTAGCGAGAGAACTGGCCAAGAGTGTGGGTTTGGGCTTAGAGAGGCATGGCTTCAGTTCCAGCTCCCGCTAAGCTGTGTGTCCTTGGGGAAGTCACTGCCCCTCTCTGGATGTGCAGGCCTTAGAGCTGGAAAAAGGAGACAATAAGAATCCTCGCTCCACAGGGCTATTGTGAAAACCAAGGGAGACCATTGCGTAGCACTTAGCACAGTATCTGGCACATGCTGAGGTCTCCACCAACGGAGTCAGATGGAAACATTAGTTGGGCGATGCCCATTGGTGTCGTCTTGGTACCGAAAAGATTCACCACCCAAGTGAGTGAGGAGAGGCAGGGAAGCCTTGAGACCCAGCCTTGTCCCAACTGCCCAAGCCCCGGGGTCCCTCAGTGGCTCCTTGGGCAGTAGCAGCCCAGGAGGCCTTCCTGGGGAAGGAGGACACAGCAGGACCTGCAGAGATGGACAGGAAGAGGGGACGAGTGTGGGTGGGAAGGAGGACCAGGGGCTGCAGCCCTGGGCTCAGGGGCCGTACCATCAAATCCCAGGTGGCTTCCTGACTCCTGTGGGGCTCTGGGTGGGCCCCTTCCCTCTCTGGACCTCAGCTTCCCCGCTCTGCGAAATGGAGATGAAGATGATGAAGACGCACCATCGGGACAGCCAGGCGGCCCCCGTGGGAATGGATGATGCACAGTCAGTGAATGAAGGAGCGATGCACCCCGAGTAGTTCCGCTCGGAGCCCGCAGCAGCCGCCGACGCGGGGTGGCCAGGACTCCTTTCTTCCCCAGGCCCGTGGTCATTTGTTTTTGGTTAATTAAATGGTAAGATTTTCACGTCTGATTATTTACTGCCAGCCGGCTTCATTACCAGCTCCCCCATAAATCACCGAGGGGGAGCCTGGCTCCAGCTCCCTGCCCCCACGCCCACTCCCAGCTGAAGCCCCTGCCCCTAGCAGAGCTGGCCTTCAGGGGACCACGGGAGAGATGGGAGGTGTGACAGGTCCCAGCCTGGAGAGCTGCACAGAGCCTTCTCCTGACCCCTGGCCCCAAACGCTGTGCCATCCAGACCCACTGAAGCCCCCACGACAGCATCTCAGGGAGGACCCGTCACTGCAGTAGCCATATGTCCAGAACAGTCGGCCTCATCAGGTCGTCACGAGCACCTACTATGTGCCAGGCCCTCGCCAGCCTGTGCTCCCTGCAGTGATTAGACCGTCTCTTTAAGAGGAGGGTACGGAAGATTGGAGCCCAGGTCAGGCTCCGGGGTCTGTGCCCCAGTTACCCTGCCTTGATGGGGAAGAAACGCAGGCTCTGGGTTCAAATGGACCCAGATTCAAACTCCGGCTCTAACGTCTCTAGCTGTAGACATATTTATAGCAAGTACCCGCACTCCTCCGGGCCTCATTCCTCAGTTATCAGGTGGGGATGGCACCCACCGGGGGCAGCGGGCGCTCTGGAAGTGCGGAATGCTTCCAGAAGATATCAAGGGACCAGGGGACCCCAGGGTCCACCTGCTGCAGCCTGTGCCTGGACACAGGAAAATCAGAAGGGGGTGGGACAAGCCACTCAAGGCAGCAAAGGGAACCACTGTCCGTGACTCCAGGAGGCAGGCAGGGACCAGCACCTGGTCCAAAGCTCCACTCCCACCCCAGCGCCCGCCTGGCAGAATGAGTGCTTAGTTCATACCTGGTGGATGACTGAATGAATAAGTGAGTGATGAGCAAACAAATGAAGATTAAATACATGAATGAATGGAGGAGTGAATGAACAATCAAATGATTGAACAAATAGGTAAATGAATGAACAAGAACAAACAAGTAATTGAACAAACGCATGAATAAACAATTGGATGGATGGATGGATGGATGGATGGATGGATGGATGGATGGGAAAATAGGAGAACAAACAAATGATCTGATAAACTAATGAATGAAAGAATGGATAAACAAAAAGGAATGATGGGATGGAAGAGGGAGGAGGGAGGAAGGAAGGAGGGAGGAGGAGGAGAGAGAGAAGAAAGAAGAGAGGGCAGACCTGCACAGAGCAGCGTCCCAAAGGTGAGTGTGTCCTGTCTCCCTTAGCCCAGCCCCTCGACCAAAGGCCGTGGGAACCTCGCTGCAGCATCCCCAGCAGGTCTGGAGCTCAGGGAGCCCCTCACCGGCGCCCGGACAGCTGGACTGGGGCGTGGGGGCAGGTGGCTTCGCCAAGCCCTGGGCCTGGTCTTTAACTATTGCATTAAGCATCTGCTTTGCCATTCACGATCGGATAGCATTTTACCCCTGAGATATTTGATTTTATTACCTTCAAGGGAGAAGGCCAAGCAAGTGTTCTTATTGATTTGCACATTAAATATATTAGTAATAAAACAACATCTCCGTAAACCAATTGTAAAATCAATATTAATTGGTACCAAAATATCACAAGTAGTTGAATTACAATTAAGAGAGGGGGTGAGTGGTGCCTCGGGGCCCAGGGTGCTGAGGTCCCAGCAGGGGGAGTGGTTGGGGGAGCAGACTTCAGTGATCCCCTCCCTGAGACTCAGTTTCCTCATCTGCTAAATGGGGATAATCATTCTAACAGCCAGTGTTTGGTGTGGGAACAATGAGGCCATGTGTATACAGTGCCTCGCAATAGCAGGTACCCCCCAAAAATGTTCTTTCTCCCTTTGTCTCAATCCCTAATGTGGGCAAAGTGTACGTCATTGCCACTATAGTAAGGAAGGGCCTCATTGGCTATGGGGAGAGAAGAGCAGGAAAGACAGGCCCTCTGTGGGGGTACAGTTGCCTGGGAGGGTATGGAAGGGCTTCTGGGGGAGGTGACTTAAAACAGACCTGAAAGTCATGAGAGGAGCCGAGGGAGGGGCTCAGGGTGAAGGAAGGTCAGGGCCACAATGCCCTTGTTATTACTCAAATGAGAAAAGGCAAGTCAATCAGGGACACTTGAGGGTTCCTGCAAGGGTTGGGCTGGGGAGCTGACGTGAGAGTTTGGGGTGAGCAGGGGACTCGGCGTCAGGCTGGACCAGGAGCTTCTAGTGACTTCTGCAGGCCAGGCAGCCTCAGCCATACTGGCGCCGGGTGACCAGGGTGCTGGTGAGGGCCCCCTCAGCCCTGCCTGTCAGCACCAAATTCAGGTGCACTGGCCATCTTCCCTGGACCTGGGAGAGACCATCCCCAGGGTCACCGTGGAGTCACCATGACAACCACAGAGGCGCCAGTGTCTCCGGCTGACCAGCCCCATTGGCGCCCCAGCCTCTATGTTCATGGATGTATGTTTTTCATTGGTTACTAAACTTCCTCCGTACTGACTGTAGTTCTGTCACAAGAGCCCTCCAAGGGCACTAAGACATTCACCCCCATTTTACAGATGAGAAAACTGAGGCTCAGAGAAAGGGCCCCAGGTGCACAGCCAGCTGGTGTCTAACTCCAGAGCCCATGCTGCCCTCTTGCTCCTGGTCCCTGCAGGGGTGCTGAAGGGGTGGTGGCAGCTCAGGCACCTCAGCCACCAACACACAACTCTGGCCCTGCTGCAGACTCCAGGCGGGAGGCCCGGTCACTGCGTCCTCCAGCACCGCTGACTACTGCACCTCTGGTAGCCGGAGGTGTTTGGGGTTTCCTTGGCTCTTTAGAGTTGTCATAATGACAATACAAACATTAATAACACTTTCAAATAATGTGTTGATGAAGGGCCTTGTGCTCTGCTAAACACTTCTTCCGCGTTTTCTAATTTGATAGACTGCAGAGTATAGGGGTTAAGTTTGCATTTTTCTGGTCAAAACCACCTCAGTTTAAATCTTGGCTTTTCCACTACTGGTGTATTTGTCCACACTGGCCACAGAAATGCTGCATAACAAAGTACTGCAAACCCCAATCACTTACAACAGTAATAAATATTTGCTGCCTGGCTCATGGGTCTGCAGGTTGCCGGTAGCTTAGTTGATCAAGGCAGAGTTTGGATAAGAGACTCTTAGCTGAAGATCAGGTTCACGTTTGCTCCATGGGTCTCTTCTCACACTGAGACCGGCAGCTACCCAGGGGATGTTCCCATGAAAATGGCAGAACAAGAGCCAAGTGAAATCATACAGCACATTCAAGGCCACTGCTCATGTCATGTCCATTAACATTCATTGTCCTAAGCAAGTCCCATGGCCAAGCTCAACGTCAATGGGCCAGGGAACTACACTCCATCCGTGATGGGAGTGGGATGAAAGATTTGCTCAACGATTATCCAGACTATCACCGGGACCTTGGACCTCTGCCTACTCATCTGTAAAATGGGACATTACACAGTTACTGTGTGGATCCCTGGGGGTCATGTAGGTGAAGCCATTAGCACATTGCCTCCTATGTAACAGGTGCTCAAAACAGGGTAGCGGTTATTATCAGCAGCAGCAGTAGTATTAGTAGTAACAGTCAGTCCATATTTAAAGCCAATGATGGTGTTGCCCCTTCCCCTAGTCCCAATACCCCCACCTCCCTCCTTCCCCAGGGGCTTGGGAAATGACCTGGCCACGCCCCTGTTCCGAACCAGATTCCACTACTGACAGCCCGACCCTCCACCAGCAGAACCAGTGCCCTGTTGGCTGCGAAGCTTGCAATCGCCCTGTCTGCCCAGGTGCTGAGCCAGCAATAGAGGATTCTGATTGGGTGCAGAATACCCAGTGGTCCAAGTCTTGGCCTCATGATCCTGTGATGCCTTGTTCTCTGGCCCCAGCATGTTGGCAGCCTCAAGGGATGGAGGAAGCTGGCATCCTGGGCCTCCATGTCATCTGGCCCACTTACTGCTGGCTGATAAGTTCATGCCCAGAGTTCACCCTGGAAGACTCGTGAGAGCGCTTCCCTGACCAGCCCAAGCTGAACCAGGCCCGGCCAGTTTCAGTCCCCACAGTGCCCGGGACTTCCCCTCCGGGCTCTTAGCCCAACCGTGACTCCATGGTTATTGACACATGTTCAAATCTGCCTCCCTGGTCAGAAGGCAGGGACCGGGTTTATCTGGTCACTGCTGGATCCCAGTGCCCAGCACACAGTAGGGCCTCAACAAACATGTTGCCTGCAGGCATGAGCTTATTCGGCCATCCTTAGTCAGGCATCAATTTGTTACAAGGAACACAACCCACACACACACTGACATAAGGGAAAATTGTGTGTGTGTGCATGGGGGGCGGAGGTGGTATTGGCAGAGCCCAGAAAGTGGTGGGACAGGCAGCCGGACCCCATGAGGAAGTAGGACCCGATGGACA
>NW_005871221.1:429025-434122 GCF_000147115.1 Myotis lucifugus
CGCTCGCCATCCAGCCACTGGCCTTCCTGCTCCTTGAACTCAACCGACCGCATGCTCAGCTCAGGGCCTTTGCACTGGCTGTTCCTCCTCTTGGAACGCTCTCCCCAAACTCTTCACAGGGTTGACTCTTCAGCTCAAAGGACACCTCCTCAAGGAAGCCGTGCCTGACTGCCCAGCCACCTGCACTTGACCCTGGAGACTTTCTGATGAGCCTGTCTGGGTGTTTATTGCAGTGGTTCTCAACCTTCCTAATGCCGCGACCCTTTAATACAGTTCCTCATGTTGTGGTGACCCCCAAATTTCATTGTTATAAATTGAACATAATTAAAGCATAGTGATTAATCACAAAAACAATATGTAATTATGTATGTGTTTTCCGATGGTCTTAGGCGACCCCTGTGAAAGGGTCGTTCGACCCCCAAAGGGGTGCGACCCACAGGTTGAGAACCGCTGGTTTATTGACTCTCCACGGGGAGAGAAGCTCCATGAGCGGAGGTCTGTCTAGTTCAATGCATTAACCCACCAACTAGAGCAGGCCTCCCACGCAGCAGGTGCTCTGCAAATGAGTGAGTGGGTGAATGAATGAATGAATGAATGGGTTGCCACCCTGCATACAGACATATGCACAAATCTTCACCAGCAGGTGCTCTGTCACTATTTGTTGAAAGAATGGACGACGCTTGGGAATGTTTCCTTTGACTTTGCTCAGTGGGTCAAGTCCGTGCCAGGAACAAGTGAAATGAAGATGCCCCACACTCCCGGCCCCTCAGGGGCCCTTTCCTCTGCCGCCCAACCTGCCCTTCTGCGTCAACTAAACTTCAGCAAATTCAGCCAATCAGAGCCCAGCGCCACCCAGGTCCCCCGCAGGCCACTGTCAAGGGTGCCCACCCCCCCCTCCCCTCCATCAGCATCAGTGTGGCCCCTCCAGAGGGCGGGGGAAGCGCCCTTCCCCAGAAGCTGGGATCAATAGGGAGAGTGAATCGCCGCGGTGAGTGACTCATCAGGAAATGATCACATTATACACATCACAAAAATGTCTGCGCATCACACAGAGAATTGGGTTTATGGGGAAGACAGAGGGGAAGTTTCGGGTGAGCTTTGCACAGTGGTGAAAGCAGGGGCCCCGGGGTAAGACTGTCCAGCCACACACCACACACACACCCTTGGCGACTGCCCTGTGGATAACAACCGGCCTGGCCTGGTGGGGTTGCTGGAGGACACACTGAGAAGAAATGCATGGTAATCCTCACCACTCCGTAAATATCAGCTCCTAACATAATCACCAACACGTCGCCCCAGGACCTGTTCCTGGGTCCCCCGATGGCTGTGGCCTCTCTGCTGAGAACCCTGCGTGACCCAACTTCCCTAGGCCCTGGGTGTGAGCCAGGTAGACACTGTCATTCCCATTTAACAGATGTGGGAACTGAGGCTCAGTAACTGGCCCCAAGTCCCACAAGGGCAGAGGACCAGGAACCCTGAACCATCCATGGAACCAGAGGAGGGACCAGAGGCCTGTTCCATCAGAGTGCAATTGCAAACCTTCTAAGGTCATGGTCAGTCTGGGCGGATTCAGCACAAGGCAGAAAGGGTCCAGGTGCAAGGCTGGACCAGGTGGGGAATGAGACCTGAAGTTTCAAGCTTCTGGGAGGTCCATCCACCCGCAGCCAGAACCCCAGGGTTGGTGGGACCGGGGCAGGGCCTGGGCAGCACCAGGAAACGTGGTAACGCCTGCCGTCCTGTGTATGTGCCGTGTGCAGTGTAGGAGGCTCACGAGCTGGGCCTCGCCGGATGCTGGCCCAGCCCAGACAAGGCCTTCTTATGATGATGCCGTTTTCCCAGAGGAGGACACCGAGGCCCAGAGACGTGACTGCCTGCCCAAGGCACAGCGTCTGCACGGGAAGGTGCAGGGGGACTGCAGGGCTTCTGCCTTTGATCTGACATCATGTGACCAGTGATGCACAGGACAGCATCAGGCAGGCTCTCCTCCGAGCCCAGCCCAGCAAATGACCTTGTGTGTGGTTTTGGACACACCAGTCATCAGGCAGGCTCTCCTCAGGTGGACCCGAGTTCAGCCGTTCTCATGTTCTAGGGCTAATGGGGATATTCATAACAGCAGCAGCTGACAAGCATCAGACACACACACAGTAGGCACGCAGGAAATAGCCTTTTTTAACCACTATTCTCTTTTCCCTTTACCTCCAGTCAGTATAAGCTGGGGTCACTTCTAGGTTCCAATGGAAGGAGGATAGGCAGGGAAACTGAGGCAGGCCCCAGTGATTGTGTATAGCAGAGTCAACCCAGGCTGGATGAAGAGGTAGGACGGGGTTGGGAGGTGAGCACCACTCACCCGGATTGCCAGCGTGGGTGCCTACTGCCCTCCTGATCAGAGGTCACTGCTCAGATTCGTCCTCCTGCCACCCAGCCTGGCCTGCATGGGGCACTGGGGACACAGGAGAGTCAGACCCAGACCCCCGTCTTGAGGAAGCCCCAGGCCGGTGGGGGGCCGGAGGAGACTGGGGTGCCCGTCTAGGCACAGAGTGGGCTTCATCACTGCCAGTGCCCCAAGGGTGTGGTGGGTACACAGCCAGGCTCAATTCCTAGCTCCTCATCCTACCAGCTGGGTGACCTTGGGTGTATTTCTGCACCTCTCTGTGCCTCGTCTTCCTCACAGGCCGAATGAGGATGGCACTGGCACCTCCTCATGGGGTGTCAAGGATATTCAGGCATCTGGCACCGAGCGAACACTGGGTTTGGTCCTGCCCCCTGCACCCCCCCCCCAAGAGCAGGGTTGCCACAACTTGGGTTGTTCAGACACGTGGCACAGAGCAGTAACTAGGGCCCCGGGGGCCGGGTGACTTGCCCAAACCCACCCAGCTTCTGAGGGACCCGCTGGCTCTGAGGCCCAACCCCTGGCTGTAGGCTCCATAGGGTAGAGACCTGTCTGTCTTCCTTATTTTTCAAGTCCCACACCCAGCCCAGGGAATGGGGAGGGAGAGGAGGAGAAAGAGGAAGGCAACTGAGACAGGTCATCGAGAGTTTCACCAGGGAAATGGGGAGGACATTCTAGGACAGTGGTCAGCAAACTCATTAGTCAACAGAGCCAAATATCAATAGTACAAAGATTGAGATTTCTTTTGAGAGACAGATTTTTTAAACTTAAACTATGGAGGTAGGTACATTGTTATTAACTTAATTAGGGTACTCCTAAGGCAGGGGTCCTCAAACTTTTTAAACAGGGGGCCAGTTCACTGTCCCTCAGACCGTTGGAGGGCCGGACTATAGTTTAAAAATAAACTATGAACAAATTCCTATGCACACTGCACATATCTTATTTTGAAGTAAAAAAACAAAGCGAGAAAAAATACAATATTTGTATTTGCATGTGGCCCGCGGGCCGTAGTTTGAGGACCCCTGTCCTAAGGCTTAGGAAGAGCCACACTCAAGGGGCCAAAGAGCGCACGTGGCTCAAGAGCCGCAGTTTGCCGACCACGGTTCTAGGCAGAGGAACAGCCTGGGCAGAGGCAGGGAGGCGTGGAAGAGGCCGCTGTTCAGAAACCGGGAGCCACTGGTGCTCCTGGGTGGGAGTGAGAGGCCAGCGACAGGATGCGTTGGGGCCAATGGTGTGCTGGTATGTTCTTCATAACGGGCTCTCTTTAACCACTGGCTGGGGGCGGCGGGGGGGCGGGGGGGGGGGTGTGTGGAGGGGAAGAGGCCCTGAGTTGTTGCATTTGCCCATTTACATGGTGTAAATTCTCCCACCATGGCTGATTTCAAGCTACCAGTGTAACGTCAACCAGCTCACAAAATCCCTGGGAATTTAACAACCAGCTCTGGTGAGCCAGTATGAGCAGGGAACCTGTCCCTCACCTCTGCTCACATGTGGGAGGCTGTTTCCTGGCAATGGTGCCTCTGTGGGTCTCAACTTCCCACCTGAGCAATGGGCTAAGGGTTCCTAGGCAGAGGGGGTCTGACAAGGCGGATTGAAGTTCGAGTGTAGTGGCATCTCTGTCTTCACTCCCCTCATCTCCATCTGGGGCGGAAGTAGTGTGATGGGCTAGCAGAGGATGGCCAGGTCGCCACGCTGCCCTCTTCCCACCCACTGTCCCCCACACCAGCTGGGGAGATGGGGCCCAGCCAAGCAGGTGGCGGCAGGGTCACCTTGGGGAGAGTTATTGGGGCCTGGGCGGAAGCGGGAAGATATTATGCACAGAAGGCCACAGCCGAGCACACTAATCTGAACAGACAAGGAATCGATGGGAATTTCTATTTAGGGCAGAAATCAATAGAAATTTCAAGGTAGGAAAAGGGGGAATTACCTTTAATTGGAGTTCTCCTGCACTTGGGTCTCTGGTGAGGTCGGGGTTCACCAGGCCTTTGAAGGACAGCCAGACTGAACCCCCAACCTACCCTGGCCCTGCCCCAGGTACCTCCCACCTGGGAAGAGCCTCCTCCACCTCCTCCTCGCAGAGGCCTCGAGAATCAGGTGCTCAGAGCACCATTTCCTTACCTGTTGGGTAGGGACAGTCGGGACACCTGCCTCCTTAGTGAGGAACAAACTGCAGCTGTGCCAGGCACAGAGCGGATAAACAAGGTGCCCTAGGTCACACGGCCAGGAAGCCCAGGCCGGGATTTGAACCCAGGCCAGACTGGCACCAGAACCAAGGTGCTCGGCTGCCCCGCAGGAGGTGTCCGGCCCTGCGAGCTGTGTCCCAGACTGTCCATGTCCCATCTGGGGGAAAGCAGAGGGTTGGGGTGCCTGGGAGAAGACAGGGTAGGTTCCAGCCTCATGGAGACGGCCTTGAGACAGGCCGCCCCATTGCCACGCCCCCTAATGCACACATGCACACACAGACATCCCCTGGGGCCTGTCCCGGAAGAAAAGGAATGTTCTGGGACGGGGCCCCAGGACCACCCAGATTCCTAAGCAGACCCAGCGGAGGGCAGATATGGCTGCTGAATGGTGCCTGGCAGAGCAGCCATAGTGTGTAATCTCCCCAGGAATGGCACCTCCTCCCCGGGCTGGGGCATTGGAGCCGGTGGGGGGGGGGGGGGGGGGCCCCGAAGGGTCCCGGAAAGGAACTCCCCTGGGGGGAAAAC
>NW_005871221.1:434222-441987 GCF_000147115.1 Myotis lucifugus
TAGATTCTCCCACACACCTGTGGGACACGAGGGCTGTCACCCCAGAAGCAGAGCTGGGAGCAGGGATAAGTAGGGCCAGCCCGAAGTGGGACCCTCTCCTTTGTTCTCAAGACAATGCATTGATCTGAGGCTTGTTCAGACTCTGATTTAAAAAGACTTAGAGGAAGTTGGGGGGACGCGCAACTGAAACCATGAGGGAAGTCATGAGGGGAGGTGGAAGGGGGTGAGTCTGGGAAGGTGCCTCCTTTCTGTGCTTGCCTCCACCCCAGCCCCCCCTCCCCCTGGAGACCCTCTGCTTCATCTACAAGTGAGGGAACGGAGGCTGGAGGGTAAAGGGGACTTGCCCAAGATCATGTGGCTAGAGCAGGCAGCAGGATTTGAGGGTCCCTGGAGGCTGGGGAGAGGCACAGAGAACGCGTGAAAATAAAGTGTCAGGACGTCGGATCAGAAGTGTATCTGGGCACCATGGATCTCCGGAGTGCGGGACGGGGAAACTGAGGCAAACTGAGTTGAAAGGACACAGCCAGCAAGACACTGCTAGGGCGCCCTCACACCTCTACCTCCCTTGCTATTCCAGCCCAAACCTGCAGGTGGCGCCAAGGACACAAGGGCGGTGAAAGGGCTTTGGAGCCGGGCGGGGCCGGAGTTCTGGATCAGCCATTTAGTCGTGGTGGCCTTGGACAGGGGGTGGAGCTCTCTGAACCTCAGTTTCTTCTGTGAAAAAGAGGAACCAACCCTTCCGGACAGGTTGTTACGAGGACCGGAGAGAATGTGGACAGAGGACGTGCCTAAGGGACGGTTGCTGAAGGAGAGATGGACGAATGGACAAAGGGACGCGCGTGGCTGAGCGGATGAAGGAATGACGGCGCCCTGCCCGGGTGGCCAGCCTGGTAGAGGGGCAACCCGAGAGACAGTTCCCGAGGGATGGCCCACCTGCCCGGGTCTGAGTGTGGATCTGGGCCCAGGCCTCTGGCCCCACCCCTACGTCCTCACTGTTAATTGCAATCCACGCAGCACAGCCTCTGTTCTGTTCAACGAAGCTCCTCAAGGGCAGGCAGTGGCCTTCCACCCGAGCTCTAGTGACCAACCCAAGAGAGAATGAAGGCCTGGTGCCCCAGCCCGCCTGTGCCCTCCCTCGGGACTGAGGCTGGCCCTCCTGCCCCCAGGCACGTGGGGGGGGGGGGGGGGGGCAGGGCTCAGCCTCCTGCCGCCTCCTCCGCACCCCTCACCCGGGGTCTCCTGCAGAGATGAAGCCTGTCCCTGTCCCCTCCCGGGTCAGCGGGGCTCAGCTGGAGCTCAGGTTATTGGAAGCTGCCGGGCCCTGCTCATCTCATTAAGTACAGGAGTGGGGTCAGCAGCTTTCACAGGCCCCATAAAGCATCGCTCGTGGCCACTTCGGCACACAGCTCGCCCTGGCACGCTGTCCCTCCCCCGGCCAGGGAGGACGAGCTGCTTCTTCGAGGAACTAATCTCCCAGACTCATAAAATCGCCTCAGATGCCATGGGGGTCTGTGCCCTGGAAGGTAATTACGCAGTGACACCTCACCCTGGAGGCTGGGGGGAGGGGGGGCACAGTCCCCCAGCCAGGGCCCCCGAGCTGATCTGTCCTCACAGGGCCAGGCCGGGTGGGTGAGCACGGGAGCCTACTGTCCCGGGAAGGCCTTAGAACAGTCCTGCAGGGCAACAGTACTGTTAGGCTCGGTTTACAGATGTGGAAGCTGAGGCTGGGAACGGTGAGCCACGTGGCCAAGGCGGGGAGGCGGAGCTGGGGCGTGAGCCAGGGCCAAGCTCCTAAGGTACCATCCGGACTGCAGCACCTCTCTGAAGACTGAGCACTGCTCCCCGGCTTCGGGGAGGAACCCCAAACACCCCAGCATCCCCTGCTTCTAATAGAAGATTCTTGCTGGTTCCCAGCCAGACCCGCATGTGGCAGAATCTCACCGACCCCTAGAGACGGCCCAGGCCGTTCTGGGAGCCCCCAGAGGGTGTCCCATATGGGCCTGAAAGCCTGCCCACTCAGGTCCCTCCCACTGGCCCCTGCGCGGACGTCGCCAGGTGGCCATCGCCACCCAGGCAGGGCAAGTCCCTTTCCATCCAGTGCCTCTTCTGCTCTGCTCCTCGCAGACTGAACAGCCCTCTGCCACTCTGAAGGGACATCTCCATCCCAGCCTCCCAGGGCCAGGACCCTCCTCTGAGCCTGGGTCAAAGCCGTCCCCTCGGCCGCAGGTCGAGCTCTGGCTCTGTGGTCTGGCCGTGGAGGTCCAGGCTGGGATCACAGCTCCCCCTTCCCCCCGCCCCCGCCCCACTTACCAGCTGTGTAAGCCTCCATGAGCTTTACTTGCCTCATCTGTAAAATGGGGACAGCTGTGAGGAACAGCTGACAAGCCAAGACATGCCCTGCATGGGGCGTGGCCCACGGTCCGGCTACACGGTCCTCCTCACGCCTCCCCTCCCTGCACCAACTGCCCCCATCCCAGTCGGCCCTCCTGCCCAGAGCTCCTGCAAATCCAGGAACCCCAGCCCTGCGCACCCCTTGGACAATGCTTCACAGGGGAATCCTGGCCTCTGTTTCAGCTCCACCCACCCGAGAGAGGTGTCCTGCACCCCCACACCCCCACCACCCAGCACACACGTCCCCCACCGAGCCTCACCCAGACTGGGCTTGGCTGGAGGGAAGGGGAAGAGGCGGCCACTGCTTGGAGGTCTCACATGAAGCCTTAAGGTCTTGAAAACAAGGATACCCCAGAGGGATGGGGGCAGGCAGGGGCGAGGGGGAACCAAGTGTGGAAACCTTGCTGGACACACTAGCCGGCTGAGGCTTCCATGGGAGGGGGCGGGGGCGAAGAGCAGGACCACAGCATTTCAAAAGCTCAGTTCCAACAGGGTGGGATCTATACCCTGTCCTCTAGTTTCATACACACACACACATGCACACACACACACACACACACACACACATCTATAGACGCATAGGGAAAGGGCCCAGGATTCCCCACACTTTACTCCCTGATCAGCAGCCTCCAACCCCTGTTACCAGGGAAAATCTGACCCAAAACATCGGACCTTCGGACAGCCTCGGACAAGGCCATAGGCAGGCAGGTCAGCATCGGTGCAGGCATGCGGCCCATCACAGGCATCGCCACACACACGCACACACACAAACCTGCACAGGCAGCCACGTCTGCAGAAATGCAGAGGCCTGCAGGCCCCGAAGCTACGTCCCTGGATGGAGGCCAAGGCCAAGCTGCCTGGCAGCTGCCACCAGCTCTATCTGTCCAACAGCAGGCCAGGGGCTGGGACAGGCATCAGAAGGGTATAAGCTAGACTCTTATCTTCCTGACCTCGGTGGCCATGGAGACGAGGGAGCTCTGAGGCCTGATCAGGGTCACAAACAGACAGGTGCATGGACAGGATGAGCTTGGCAGAAACCTGAGTCACAGGCAACAAATTCAGGGCCTCCCGGGAGGAGGGCTGTGTGCCCCACCCTCCAAGTGGGTGCATGTGTCGGGGTCTGTGGGCTCTGGGAGCGCTTGTCTGCATGTGTGAGGCGGGTGACTGCACCATTTGTCGTGGCCCTGTCTCTGTGTTGGTATTTCTGGGTGGGTTTCTAAGCTTCTGGGTAACTATCCGCTTCTCTCCATTTCTGGGGATGTGACATGTGACGGGAGTGGCACCCGAGATGCCAGGGTTTAGACCAGTGGTTCCCCACCAGTTTTTGGCCACGTCCCACCTAAGCATCTCTAAAATCCTGATGCCTCCCACCCCCCGTGACATACAATTCCTATTATTCAAAAAGTGAGCTCCTATTCATGTGGAGGAAGCCTAAAAGGCCATTAACTTGGTCTAAGCAAGCTTCCAAAGAACATGGCATCCATGAAAGAGAAAAATAAAAGAACGAAAGGACAGTTGAAGTACTGAGAAAGAATTCACTAAGAAATTGTTTAAAAATAATAATAATAATATGAAGTAATATGAAAAAATAGCAAAGTTTCAAAACATATAGTAGAGAACTGAAATATATAAATATGTCACAACATAAATTTATACTAGAGCAGTGATGGTGAACCTATGACACGTGTGTCAGAGGTGACACGCGAACTCATTTTTTTGGTTGATTTTTCTTTGTTAAATGACATTTAAATATATAAAATAAATATCAAAAATATAAGTCTTTGTTTTACTATGGTTGTAAATATCAAAAAATTTCTATATGTGACATGGCACCAGAGTTAAGTTAGGGTTTTTCAAATGCTGACACACCGAGCTCAAAAGGTTCGCCATCACTGTACTAGAGGCTCAGTGCACAAAATTCATGCACAGTAGGGTCCCTAGTGGCTGTCGGCTGATGGCTGGGGCCTCCTTTCCCCAGCTGCCGGCTGCTGGCTGGGTCCTTTCTTCATTTAGTGCCGCCCCTGGTGGTTAGCACACATCATAGCATGCAATCAAACTCCTGGTCAGTTGAATTCGGAGGGGGGGACCTCAGCCCAGCCTGCGCCCTCTCACAGTCTGGGACCTCTCAGGGGATGTCCGCCTGCCAGCTTAGGCCCAATCCCCCCCCCAAGGAATCGGGCCTAAGCCGGCAGTCAGACATCCCTCTCTCAGTCCAGAACCCCTCACTCCTTACTGCCCGCCTGCAGCGGAGGCAGGAGAGGCTCCCACCACCACCACTGCACTTGCCAGCCATGAGCCTGCCTTCTGGTTCAGCAGCATTCCCCCTGTGGGAGCACACTGACCACCAGGGGGCAGCTCCTGCATTGAGCGTCTGCCCCCTGGTGGTCAGTGCATGTCATAGCGACTGGTCGTTCCACCGTTCGGCTGATTTTCATATTACGCTTTTATTATATAGGAAATATATATAGGATAGATACTGTTTATGAGGCCCCTACAATCATAAGAAATGCAAAAAATTCACTGTTAATAACTCATTCTATGATTGCCCCCCTTAAAAATCAAATTGCCCCCCTGTAGGGCATGTTCCCCACGTTGGGAACCACTGGTTTAGACTCTCAGAGGCCTGGTGTGAAACTCTGAGCATCAATTTCCTCCTCTATAAAATGAAGATGATAATTAATACCTGCATCCCGCCCCTTGCCCACCCTGCTGCCTCTATCCCAGCCCCATTCCCCTGACCCAGACTTCCCTTCTGACCCAACCCTCAGTCCCCAGGGGTAGTCACTCCACCTTCTTATCACAAACTCTAACCTCTCTCCCTTGTCCCTAAACTCTTTCAGGGCCTCCCCTCATACCAAGCTGGACTGAGGCCTGAATCTCAACTTGAAGACTTAGTGTGGGACCCTGAGCCTCAGTTTTCCCCTCTGTGAAATGGGGATCACTGTGTTGCACATAAAGAAAATTCACTGAATAAGGGTAAGCTAAAAGGGAATTTTATTGAAGGACTAGGGGCCCAGTGCACGAATTCGTGCACCTTGAAAGGAACTGTGGGCCGCGAGGCTGCGGTGGGCACAGGAGCGGGTCTTGGCCTATCCTCCACGCTCCCACCCGGTCCCTCCTGCGGCCCCCGGTCCCCTATCTGCCAGCAGCCCCACACCTGTGCGGAGTGATTGGGGCTGGTGCCAGCAGCAGGTGCAAGCGGCAGTTGCTGCCCCAATCACCCCTCAGGAGCAGGGGGAGGTGGAGAAGACCTCAGGGGCAATCGGGGCCGGCAGTCACTGCTGGTACCCGCTGACAGCACGGAGCAATCGGGGCCGGCGCTGGGTGCCAGCAGAGGGTGTGAGCGGGGCTGGTGCTGGCAGCAGGTGCAAGTGCCAGGCGGGACCGGGGCTCAAGGGAGCAAAGAATTTTCAATAACCACCAGAGGCTTACCCTGATGACAGCAACCAGCGCCCTGCCTTGGTCTGGCGCCCCCGCTCACCTGCTCCACTATCCCACCACGGCCAACGCCCACCATGTTCTGCGCGTGCCCCCTGGTGGTCAGCGCACGTCATAGCGATCGGCTGTTTGGCTGTTCCACCATTCGGTCTATTTGCATATTAGGGGTTTATTTATATACAGGTATATAGATGCCAGAGTCAAGCACATCCTGGGACTGAAGGAGGAATGCAGTATCCAGGTCACAGGAGGGGCGGGACCGAGCCCAGCCCAGGAGCAGCTGGAGCCGGAGATGAGGACAGTGGCGGGACGCTTTTCCATCGCTCTCCCATGTGGGTTTCACTGTCCTCTTCCGCTGGGGTCTGCCTGTGTCCAGGACAGAAAAATATGGCTGACAGTAGCCTTTGGGTTCTACATTTAATTCTTTGGTTTTCGACTTCATTAAAATTAGAAGCCCCTGGTCATCAAGAGGTACCATTAGAGAGCGAAAAAGCAAGCCTTGGAATAAAGAACTCACAGGAAACACTCAGAAAAGAGGACAACCCCATTTTTTAAGAAAATGGTCAAAAGACTTGACCATGCCCTTCGCAGGGAAGGATATCCAGATGATGGATACGCCTCGGAGAGCTGCCCGGCACCATCGGTCACGGGGGAAATTTAAAGTGATGCATGGCGGCCCCCCCAGATGGCCGAGATGAAAGAACCAAGGAGACCAAGCGTCAGAGAGGAGGTGGGAAACCTGACCTGTGCTGAGAGGACTCCAGGCCGCAGGACAGGACACTTCGGGAAACCGTTTGGCGTCAGGTACTAAAGCTAAAGAGAGACCAGCAGAACCAAGAACATCCACTCCAGGCATGGCCCCAAGAGAACGGAGTATTGTCAGCCACCTTCGCACCAAAGACAGCCCGGGAATGCTCCTAACGGCCGTGCTGGGAACAGCCCCAAACCGGAGGCGACATGCGTGTCTGCCCACAGGAGAGTAAGGAGACGAGGGCAAGTTCACACAGCGCCCTCCACGGTGGCGGGAGGGAACAGACCGCTGGGGTGCGCACCGCCTGGGTTATTCCTGGAGCATAATGTTGACGGACAGAAGCCCCATAGAAGAACACGTGCTATTTGATCCTTTTTTTTAATCCTCACCCAAGGACATTGTCCCCATTGATTCCTAGAGAGAGTAGAAGGGAGGGAGGAGGAGAGAGAGAAAGAAAGAGATTGAGAGAGAGAGATTGACATGAGAGAGACGCATCCATTGGTTGCCTCCCACACGTGCGCCTACCAGGGCTGGGGAACCTGCAACCAAGGTACGTGCCCTTGACCAGGAATCGAACCTGCGACCCTTTGGTCCTCGGGCCGATGCTCTGACCATTGAGCAAACCAGCCAGGGCTGCTATTTGATTCTTTTGTGACAGACATCCAGAAAGAATGAAACCAGGCGACGGTGACCCTGACGGGTTCCTTGGGGAGGCCCTGGCTGGGAGGGGGATGAGCAGGCCTGCTTGTTCTGGGTGTGGTTCCGGGGGTGTGAACATGTACAATTCCGTGCAGCCGTGCCCTTCAGGCCTGCGCCCCGATGGAGTGTAAGTCCATGAGATGAGACAGAAAAGCAAGTCTTACCCTTCGGCCATCGAAGGGCCCCCGCCCAAGCTGTAGGGACAGCATGACCGTCCACAGGACGGCGTGTGTGTGTGTGTGTGTGTGTGTGTGTGTGTGTGTGTGTATAAGGGTGGGGGGGAGGGCGGCTGGGTAGATGAACTCCTGTTTCCAGAACAGGGAGGGAGGGCAGACAAGACAAGCATCCCCCCCATTTCTCTGGGCCTTCCTTTCCGGTCTCTAAAGGGGAAACAGTGACAGTTCCCACCACGAAGGGTGAGATGAGGGTCCAAGGGGTAACTGGCCCGAGTGCCGGGCGGGGGCCTGGATCGCAGCCACTGATGAA
>NW_005871221.1:442968-444854 GCF_000147115.1 Myotis lucifugus
AATTATACCTTCATTAGAAATTAACTCCCCTTCCAGGCCGGGGATAATGACCCAGCTCTCTCTACCCCCTTCTTCCAAACCGCACGCAAAATGGTCAGTTAAACTGAAGGGGGAAAAAGTTTAACGACTGCACGGCAATCAAGCTTATTATTATTTAAGCACAAGCTATTACCCTGTGCAATGAGGTATTGGCCTATCAATTATCTTTGGAAGAGTCGGCCCCTGTCTGAGCCCAGACAGGCCGAGGGCCGCGGCAGGGCAGGTGTGCAGGCCGCTTCCCCGGCAGGTGAGCTCCTGGGCCTGTCCCTCCGGCGGCCCCCAAACCTGCCTTCAGGACCCTCGGCCCAGGCTCGGGGCTCGGGTCCAGGTCTCAAGGTCGCCGTGAGGGAGCTGGGGTGTCCCCACCTGATCCTTCAGCCCCTGGGAAGGGGAGGACGCTCTAGCTCAGGACAGAGATCGGGACCCAAAGTGAGTCCCTGAAAATTAGGAGGAGGCTGGGGAGAGGAGAAATAGGGTGTACGGGGCCGGGAGGGGCTGGGATGAGGCAGACAGAGACAGGGAGGAAGAGGAGCGAAGAGACTTGCGGAGACATGGAAAGAAGGAGTTTGAGTTGGGACCAGGAGATAAGGGGACAGTCAGAGAAACAGGGAGTGAGACTTCGAGCGGACAGGGTAGACACCAAGGAAGAGACAGCAGAGGATCAGACGCCCCTGAGAAAGAAGAGACAGCAGGGCTGCGTGCGCTGGGGCTTGGAGGATGGACTGAGGGACGGACTGAGGGACCGACTGCCCAGGATGCGGGACTGTCAGCGCTGAAATCAACAAAGTCCCAGCGAACAGGACAAGAGGTCATCTGCTCCCAGGATCCCGCAGCACCGGGTCCCGAAGCTCCCACTTTACAGGTGAGGAGACTGAGGCTCAACCAGGTGAAGTCATTTGTCCAAGGCCAGGCAGCTGCACGGCTGGGAGCCACAGCAGGTCAGGGAAAAAGGGAGCGAGAGGCAAAGACAGGTAAGAAGGGGAAAGAAGGCACAAGGACAGGTGACAACTGAAGGGTCCCTTATCTCCTAGTGTTTCTAAAGTCCTCGCCTCCCCCCACCTCTGTCAGCTCAGCCCCCACCCCGCCCTATAAGCCTTATTCTCCTTTCTCCACCCTCTTCCTGATTCTCAAAGACCCTTTCCTGTCCCGGAGCATTGGCCCCTTCCCGTGGGCTGGAGGGAGAGGTGGGCTAGAGGGCCAGGTGGGACACCCATGCCCAGATCTCAGTGGCAGGTGGAGGGGACACGTGTCAACAGGAAGCTCTCTGGGCCCTCAGACACCCTCCCCGCCCCCATGCAGGCAGCAGCCAGAACCTCCTCCCAGAGGGCTTTAGGGATAGATCCGAGCTCAAGGTGAGGTTAAGTTCTAGCATCGACCTTGGACATTGGACAATTTCTCGACGTTGCTGCACTCCTGCCTCATCTGTAAAATGGGGTGGTAGTGGTACCCACGCCCTGGGGCTGTTGTAGGGTTTGATGAGATTGGGTGGGTACATGCCCAGGGCACAGCCTGGCTCCGAGCAGCTGTCCCGGGGAAGAGGCCCCG
Source organism: Myotis lucifugus (assembly GCF_000147115.1). Taxonomy (NCBI): domain Eukaryota; kingdom Metazoa; phylum Chordata; class Mammalia; order Chiroptera; family Vespertilionidae; genus Myotis; species Myotis lucifugus. Next base: position 444,553 of record NW_005871221.1, read on the forward strand.
AGGCAGGACAGCTGCCCCTCCCTGGGCACGGTCACCTCTCCCATGACCTTCGGTGAGCTTCTCAGCCCCAGACAAAGCAAGAGGATGAGTGACACTCAAGCTGGGGCCAGGTGACAAGGGACCACAGAGAGGGCACAACAGCATCCTGGCTCCGGGACCCCCTTTGTCCCCTAAAACAAAGACCCTTCCTTCGCAGCTTCTAAGAAATCCACAATCTGCTTTCTTCGAGATAACCTGAAGGCTCATAAATAATCACGTGAATAAAGAAAAACTGGAGAAAAGAAGAAAATTAGCTGAGGTAC
>NW_005871221.1:446265-448905 GCF_000147115.1 Myotis lucifugus
AAGCTTGGAACACCAAGTGGGGCTGGAGCTTTGAAATACACAGGACGGAGGCTGAGACACCAGGGAGCCAGCCTCAATTAGCCGGAGTGGAAAGTTATGGAATCGGACGGAGATGCCATTTATGGACTCGCCACCCAGCAGGCAGGAAGGGGCGGTTTGCAGAGAGCGGAGTGGTGGCAGTTATTGGAAAAATAAAACCATTTCATGTTTATACCCCTAATGAGTGGCGATGCCTCTAAACGGGTTACACTTGATTTTTTTTCCTTTATGCTTTCCTGTATTTTCTAATTTTCCTGCAATGAACATGTATTACTGGGGTAATAGAGAAATAATAAAAGCTTTAAAAGTCAGGTGGTGAGAGTCCGTGGGTTCCTGGGCCTGGGTTCCACTGGCCCAGGGCCCCAGGGAGCCAGGGGAAGGGGCCGGGACTGAGGGCGAGGCGGGCAGTCTGCAGCCCAGGCCCCAGGTCTGCCAGCCCCCAGTATTCAGAGCGGGTGGAGGGGGGAGGGGAGGCTGTGAGATACCTGGTGCCGGCACTGGTGGTGGGCTGAGCTAGAGAAGAGTGTTTGTGCTCAATTTGGGTTTCATGGTTCCAGAGAGGCGTCGGGGGCTTGGTTCGAATCCCGAGTCCACCCTCCCCAGCTGGGGAAGCCAGGTGTCCCCTGGTAGGGCAGAGCAAAGACCAGGCGAGGGGGTTTCTGGCCCCAAGGAGTTACCAGTGTTTCCCAGAGCCCACTCCTGGTCTGGTGAGAATGAGGGGGGGCCTGGGGGGGGGGGGGGAGTCCCAGGGACGCTGGGATCCTCATCTAGCAGGCCCGGACCATGTGTCTGAGGTCAGGGATGGGGCTGGGGCACTGAGACCTCAGACAGGGGCTTAGCTCTGAATCCCATGCTCCGCTGTGGCTGTGTGACCCTGGGGAAGCAACTTTCCCTCTCTGGCCCTCACTCTCCTGGTCTGTAAAATGGGGATAAAAATGGTGGTCCCCGTGGCAGACTGCGTTAACCGGCCCACACGTCACCTCTCCTTCAGCCGCCCTGTCATGTGACGTCGCAGGGTCTCCTGCTAAGGGGCAGGCGATTGGTCTCCAGCTGCGACTTTGAGTTTGGCCATGTGACTGGCTTTAGCATCAGAAGGAAGAAGAAGGTAGGAGAACCTCTTTTTAAATATATATATATATATTTTAATTGATTTTAGAAAGGAAAGGAGAGGGAGAGATAGAAATATCAATAATGAGAATCATTGATCAGCTGCCTCCTGCACGCCCCCAACTGGGGATCGAGCCCACAACCCGGGCATGTGCCCTGACCTGGAATTGAATGTGACCTCCCAGTTCATAAGTCAATGCTCAACCACTGAGCCACGCTGGCTGGGCCGTAGGGGAACCTCTTGAGATCCATCTGCGATCTGGGCCTCTGCCGTCTATAAGGAGAATATGTCCAGGTGGGAGCCGCTCCCAGGAGAGGACGGAACACCGGGACCAGAGCCATTGCCCCAGCCGAGCCCAGACAAGACCAGCTAACGCCCCGGGCACCCTCGGATCTGTGAGAATCAGTGGTTGCCGTTTTAACCAACTGCGTTTTGGGGTTGTTGCTATGCAAGCAGTTTTGTGACAATAGCTGAATGGTGCATTTCCTCCTAGCATTGATGTGAGGATTCAGTGAGACAATGCTTGCCAAGTGCTGATGACCTCCATGCCTGGTGCTTAGTGGACGCTCAATAAACGTTCGGCTGCTCTTATTAATATTGTTACCATTGTCATTATTATTGTCACCCACTGGGGGGAGTGCCTGGGGGCCGGAGGTCAAGGAGGAGAGCTCCGCAGACACCCCACATTCATCAGCTCTGCTCAGAGCAGTGGTTCTCCACCTTCCTAATGCCGCGACCCTTTAATACAGTTCCTCATGTTGTGGTGACCCCAAACCATAAAATTATTTTCGTTGCTACTTCATAACTGTAATTTTGCTACTGTTATGAATTGTCATGTAAATATCTGATATGCAGGATGTATTTTCATTGTTACAAATTGAACATAATTAAAGCATAGTGATTAATCACAAAAACAATATGTAATTATATATGTGTTTTCCGATGGTCTTAGGCGACCCCTGTGAAAGGGTCGTTCGACCGCCAAAGGGGTCGCGACCCACAGGTTGAGAACCGCTGGCTCAGAGTCAGCGCCAAGCGACAAGATGCCCCGGTTCGGTTCGGTGGCAGCTTTTATTGCACTTTTGAAATCCGTTCCAATCAGAGGTGAGATGGTGGCTCCCGCTGCCCCAGACGGGGTGAGACCGGCAGGGCTCAGGGCTCAGGCCCCGGGCAGAGGCCTAGGGCTTGTATAACAAGCACATTTCTTACGAAGCTTTAGTTTCACTTCCTTCAAATGAAGTCTCAGCAATAAAGCAATCGATACTCTCTCCCTGGGAAACTGCTGGGTTCCACCTTGAACCGGAGAGCACGCTGGGTGCCCCTCGGCAGGACCCCGCCTCTCCCAGCCTGGCTGGGGGCCGACGGGGGCCCTGTCTGCTTCACTGACCGACCCCGCCACTCTGTCCCAACAGCCTCTGGGCCAGTGAGGCGTGCTGGGCGCCAGGAGAGGCAGGTGCCATGGGGGGAGGGGCTCATACCCACCCTCCCTGCTT
>NW_005871221.1:449280-455646 GCF_000147115.1 Myotis lucifugus
AGGCTGCTCAGTCTCCACTCTGCTCCCCCTTCCATCCTTCTCCAGAAGTTCTCAGGCAAAGTAGAGAAAAGTGGCTGAAGACCCGGCAAAATGGGTTCGGGGCTCCCAAAGGAGAGACGCCTGAGCTCCCAGGTGCCACCCGGACGCCCAGCAGCCTCTGTGAGAGCAGGAGGCCAGAGGAGGGCATGAGGCCTCGGGGCAGACGGGGCCCGGGAGGAGCAGCCCTACCTGTATCTCAGGAGGGATCAGAGTGAGGCCTGGGGAGTCTTTTCCCATCAGCCCGTGTCCCTGCGGCGGGTTCGTGAGGACTGACACTGCTGGGCAAAGGGATTGGGCTGCACAGGTTTTATATATGGTCAGTGGTTCTCAACCTTCTGGCCCTTTAAATACAGTTCCTCATGTTGTGACCCAACCATAAAATTATTTTCGTTGCTACTTCCTAACTGTAATGTTGCTACTGTGATGAATCATCATGTAAATATCTGATATGCGGGTTCGTGAGGACTGACACTGCTGGGCAAAGGGATTGGGCTGCACAGGTTTTATATATCGTCCTGGTTGTTGTTTTTCATCGTTTAGAGAGAGAGGGAGGAGAAGAGAGAAACATCGATGTGAGAGTGTAACATCCAACAGCTGCCTCCTGCACGCCCCCTATTGGGGATTGAGCCTGCAATCCGGGCACGTGCCCTGACCAACAACCTTTTGGTGCACAGGCCAACACCCAACCAACTGAGCCAACACCCAACCAACTGAGCCACACCCAACCAACTGAGCCACACTGGCCAGAGCTAGAGCCATAGATTTCATTGTGAAGTTTGTTGAAAATATTTGCTAATATACGTGGGCACACACTGTTCCCTTTGCCTTAGGCTCCTCCAGTGTGACTCATGCCGGTAGGTTATCTGGGAGACCTGGGGAGACAGGCGAGGAGAACCCCAGAGGGGGCCAGGGCTGGGTGGAGGCTGGGGAGCTTAGCACCAACTCCGAGAACAGGGCAAGGTCACAGGAAAGCACTCGTGTGATGAATTGTTCAACTGGAAGTGACTGAAAAATCCTGAATTTGGCCAACTCTGACTGGGTTACATGTTTGGCATTTGAAGAATGGGGTCTTGCAGTTCAAAAGGAGAGGATTAGGGAAAATAAAGAAATCGAAGTTGCTGACGTGTCTGACTAACTGCCTGTGCCCGGCCCAGTCCGTGCGCTCTGCACACAGCATCTCGTCCAAAGCCCACGAGCCCGTGAGAAAGCACCACTCACCGTCTCCATTTTCCGAGGGAAAGCCTGCGGCCCAGAGAGGCTAAGACACTTGTTTAAGGTTGCACAGCCTCGACATGGTAAAGCCAGGATTCAATGCTAAGACCCCACCCTTAACCTCTTCACCTGGTCTCAAGTGACACCGTTATTCATCTGAGTGTGTGACTACGAAATCCATTTCTACTTCACAAGCCCTAGGCAGGGTACTCAGATGCAGTCCTGCCTGGTGACAGAGAAAAACAGATGATTTTAGTAATAATATGGTGCAGGTTGTGACTGTGGGGAGCGGGAGGGATTTGGGGGACAGGTCTCGGCAACAAAGGCCCACCTCCCACGAACTCTGCCATTCACGAGACGTCCGTTCGTTCCTCAAACAGCATGAGCACCTGCTGGGTGCCAGGCACCTGGCCGGGTCCTGAGAGTCCAGCAGGGAGTTAGGGAGACCCAGTTCCTCCTCCACCGAAGCCCAGGGGCTTGTCAGGGAGAGAAAAGTGGACCAAATCTACACAGAATCATCTCACTGCAAACGACACCAGGGGCTCCACGCACAAGGGACAGGGTGAGGGGAGAGGTACTGGGGGTCCTGACCCAAAGACGGGGCCTCAGAGCTGAGATCCAGAGGGAGATGGGGAGGCACCAGAAAAGACAGGGCCGGCAGTCGGAGCTGAGGTGCCCAGGGGGGCACGGGAAGCTTGTCGACCCTGGTGGCCACGGTCAGCCCTCTGGTCACCCTGAACTGTCCCTGTTGGACAAACCTGCTCACTCTTTCTCTCTGCGGGGTCTCCGCCCATCCACGCTGCCCCCTGCAGGCTGGGGGGTCACCTAGAAGTCACCGGGAAGCTCCGGGGGACACAGACCTGCTCCGCACCCCCTCCCAGCGCCTCATAAACTCAGGCAGGAGAGGAGAACAGGATCCTAGGGTCCTAGGACAGAGGGTGTCCGAGCACAGGTGGCTGAAGGGGGCCCATGGCAGCCCAGCTTCCAACCCCCTCCGCCAAGAGGACCCCTGACTCCGCCCCCCCACCCCCCACCCCCAGGGCCTCGCTTCGTGGCTGGAACAGCACCAACCTCGAGGCCACAGCAGAGGGGCTCTCCACGCCAAGGATGTGAGTGCGTTAATTAATGAATTAGCTGTTTAATTAACATAATTAAGCCTCATTATTTTCCTTGCATCTATCGTCAATTTTCAGGCAATTAAAGCGAACACTGGTGGAGAATGCGGGAACTGGGTAGTCACTGCCGGGAGAGGGCAGGGCAAAGGAGGCTCGTGTGCACACCGCACGCACCCCAAGATGGCGTGTCCCCAAGTCCGAGTTTGCAGATCAGTTTCCATGCACGTATTGAACACCTACTACGTGCCCGGCTCTGTGCCAGGACAGGCAGGGAAGTTGAAGGGAGAGATGTCAGCCCTGCTGAGGGTGGGAGGCCTGGGGACCATGCCATGGGCCACTCTGGTCCTCTCAGCAGCATCTCAGTGACCCGTCTGCTGTCTCTGCAAACCTGCAACTCATTCTGCTGCTACAAAACGTTTACCCGCACGGTTGTTCTTATTTTTTTTTTAATATATTTTTATTTATTTCAGAGAGGAAGGGGGAGGGAGAGAGGGAGAGACAGACAGACAGACAGACATCAATGAGGAGGGAGAATCATTGATGGGCTGCCTCCTGCACGCCCCACACTGGGGACTGAGCCCGCAACCTGGGCATGTGCCCTGACCTGGAATCGAACCGTGACCTCCTGGTTCATAGGCCAACACACAACCACTGAGCCATCAAAGGTTGTTTGTAAAGTGGTGACCCATCATAGAGCCCTGGGCCCTCCGCTACAGACCTGCCTCCACAGGACTGTGTAGTCAAGAAAGTCAACGCACTGAGGCCTGGTCTTCGTCACCCTCCTGTCACTTAACTGCTCTGTCCTCCTCCTGCTAAGGGGAGAGGTTGGCAAAGGGCTTCCTCAGATCTAGGTGCCCTTTGCCTTGGGCACTTGGGCACGACATGCTCTTCCCACCTGTCCCATGTGTGCCGCTGGGTCTGGGGACCTGAGTGCAGGATTCCAGTTTATCCCTGCTCCCATTTATCTGGGGTTCACTCAGCCCCATACCGCCATCTGCTCTGATTTTTTAAAATTTGATTTAAATGCAGTAAGTTCTATTTCTCCTCTCCAACGAGTGCCTGAAACCCGCGCCCCCTCACCCCCACACAGATATACACATTTTCCTAGGTTTTGCCCAGAAGCGCGTCTATGTCCCCATTCAGAATCGCTGGTGACATGTTGAATGAGGCAGAAACCTGTGGCCTCACCGAGAGACCATCCTAGATCTGCACGATCTCAAGTGAGGATGTACCTGAGTCTGGGCGACGGGCGACTTTTTCCAATGCACCCTTCGTTTCTTCCTCCCCCTCCCAGCCCATGACAATCACACCCTCAGAGAGCAGGTGGCCAAGGGAGGCCTCAGGTGGCTGGGAGCAGAGACGAGGCTGTGAGCCTACCTACGCTGTCCTCACGGAACCCACGCTCACAGTCACCAGCCGTGGGCTCGGCGACCCAGCCGCCCCTCATGTCCCAGGCAGGAGCCTCGTCTCCATTTTCTCTAGCTGCGTTACCCAGGGCACTTTCCTTAGCCGCTCTGAGCTGTTTCCTTTCCTTTCAGGTGGGTATAAACTTGATGTCCACCCCCTAGCATCGTTGTGAGGACCCTCAGAGACCCCGCACCTCAAGCCCCAGGCACACTGTCAGCACTGAGTTCAAGGTCATCTCAGTCCCCTTCCTTCCCTCAGAGCCATCAGCTTCCAGACCACACTCCTTCGTCACACACTAGCTTATTCCACGGCCACTTCCCGGTGGCAGGGTCTCTCCATCTTGAGTCTATCTCACCACACTTCCACCTGCAGGTTCTATTGGTAGCACCATTCATTATAAGGAAACTGAGGCTGAAGCAGCTGAGAGCAGCTAAATCCCGTGCCCAAGACCACAGGTGGTGAGTGGCAGAATGGGACTCAAACCCAGTTCAGTCTGCCTCCAGAGTGGGCAGAACCTGCTGTGCCCAGCCCTGTTCTAGAAGAAGACTGGCAAAGCCCCCTGCTCTGGGGGTTCTATTCTAGTGAGGGAGACAAATAATAAGCCCAAAGGAAATGAAGACATAATTCATTAGAGCTACGAGCAACGGAGGGCGGGGCAGTGAGCTGAGGCCAGCGGAAGCGAGCTACTCGGGCTGGGCCTCTAGTATAATCATAAAAGGAGATAAAGGGTATTGGGGAGAAACCTTTGAGATCAGTGTTCAGGGAAGGCCGTGAGGAGATGGTTCTGACGAAGGAGGCAGGGACTGGCTGGTGCAAAGGCCCTGAGGCAGCCCTCAGCCTGCTGGATGGAGGAGGTGGTGTGGAGAGACAGGCAGGCCGGATCAGATGTGACCCAACAAGATGTAGAAAGACTGCTGGCTGCCCAGTGGAGACCAGACTGTAGGGAGGCGAGGGTGGAGGGACGGCCCAGCTATGAGGTGGCGGTATCTTGGAGGTCGTGAGCTGGGCATGGATTCTGGATATATTGTGAAGGTGACACTAACAGGACTTGCGGATGGATGAGCTGTGGGGTCCAGGGTGGATCCAGGGGGGTGGGGTGAGCCACAGGAGAATGGAGATGCCACTGCTTGAGCTAGGAAGACAGCAGGAGTGGGCGTGATAAGGAAAACCAAGACCTCAAGTGGACCTGTCACATAGGCAGGTGGGCGTCAGAAGCTGGAGTTGACTAGAGATTCCTGGGGGGGAGGGGGGCGGGTCTTAGGCCTGAGCCTGGGCCCGATGGGCACCTGGGAGTCAGAGGGAGAAGGGATCCTCAGATGGGGCCCTGGGGGTACCAACACTAGAGGAAGATCCAGTATAGAGTCCTGGAAAAGAGAGAGCAGCTGGTAAGACAAACAATGTAGGAGAGGAGGCAGCCCAGGAGCCAAGGGAAGGGGTGTGGCCAACCAAGCACATCACATGTGAGTGACAGGGGCTGGCCACCCGATACCTGGTCTCTGGGGAGGATGGGGGAGAGGCGTGGGGCGCAGGCAGCAGCAGCAAAGACAACTCCCCGGGCATTTTGCTTCAAAGGAACAGAGACTCAGTATCAGCAGGGGGAGAGCAGGGCCCCAGGGAGGGTCTGCTTACAAGATGGAGGTGTCACGCATGTTTGGGGCTGACAGAAATGATGCAACCCCAGTAAGCAAACCCACAGTTTGGATAATGTGAATTGTTCGGTTTTTCTAATTGATGTTTTCAAAATACCCTTTCTGGACCATTAAAACACCAACCCTGCATTTTACCCAAACAGTTCCAGCTCTGTGTCTCAGCTGCTGGGAAACACTTGCTACCCTTCGCCTACAGGGCACCGGCTGTTCCAACCGTGTCCCTAGAAGTCCTCCTGCATTTCACCAAGGAAACGCAAAAAATAGACCCAACCCCTCGCAAGCTCACGATCTTATTTTTGCATTTTTGTCCTGGTAATTTTTTTTTTTTGCACAAATGTTAATATTTTGTAAGGAGTGTGCCAACCTAGGGGAGAGCCACCTGAAGAGACACCGATGAAGACCCCAGGCTGTGGAAACGGTCCGCCAGCACACGCATGCCGAGACATCGAGCATCCGTCACGAAGGCAAATAAATAAATAACCAGAAAACGCTGGAAGTGGAACATCAGAGATTGGCTATAAAAGGTAAGTACAATTTAGGGTTTCATGACATTCGTTAGCTTTCAGCAAGCCGAACTCTCTTCCTTCTAATGTTCAACTTCATTTGTTTTTAAGGTGGTGTTATTAATTTTAAGTGTACTTTTTACAGAAGCATGGCACATCTACAGAAAAATGCGCAAATCCTAAGGGTTTGGCCCAAAGGGTTTGTCAACAGAGTCAAGGCAGCCATGAAACCAGCACCCAGGAGCCCTGGGCCCTTCCGTGTGTGGTCTTGTGGGTGGGCAGAAGCCAGGACCTAGGGTGACATCACTGTCCGATCAGAGGAGCCAAACCCAGGCCGCAGCCTTGTCCCCTTGTCCCAGGTGGTGCCTGAGGGTATTGATGTGGCCCCGATAGGCCTGGCCCTTGGAGTCACAGCACCAATGGCATCTTGAGGTCCCTGAC
>NW_005871221.1:455968-470040 GCF_000147115.1 Myotis lucifugus
GTTATAATTAACCCTGCTTATTTATTCAAGGCAGGGCGGGATTTATTTGAGGATCCAGGAGGCCGGAGAGAGCAGGTGCGGCTTCCGGGGCTGACGAGATAACGGACTCCCTGGACGCCCAGGAGGCCTGGCCCTGCCCCGGGAAGCCCTGGGCTCGCTCAGCGATGAACTGTGCCTAGGGAGGCCCGAGGGCCCCAGCCCTGTCGGGTGTCCTGGGCCTTTTGGGCAGGCTCTGCTGGCCGAGGCTGGAAGGCTGGCCAGGCGAATAGTCTCTGTCACCCCACCGCCAAGGGGCCAGCAGAAAGCGATGTACAAGAGGCCCCCCAGGCTGCAAGGGAAGCTGGACCGGAGCAGGTCCTGGGCCCAGGACCAACCTCTCCTCCACACCAGTGAGGCTCCTGCCCCAGCGCTCCAGGAAAGGGTCTCCATTTGAGCTGAGACCCCCAGAGAGTGGCCCCCTCTAAGCCGTGGGAAGGAGAGCTCAGCGGGGTTTCCAGCAGGCCAGCGTCTGGTCGTCACATGTTCACTAAGATCGCTCTAGCACAGCAGTTCTCAACCTGTGGGTCGCGACCTTTTGGCGGTCGAACGACCCTTTCACAGGGGTCGCCTAAGACCATCCTGCAGATCAGATATTTACATTACGATTCATAACAGTCGCAACATTATAGTTATGAAGTAGCAACGAAAATAATTTTATGGTTGGGTCACAACATGAGGAACTGTATTTAAAGGGCCAGAAGGTTGAGAACCACTGCTCTGGCAGCTTCCATGGGGGTAGAATTTGAAAGGTGCCGGAGTGGAGGCAGGGAAAGGTGGGGCTGGGCCCAAGCACAGGAGTGTGGCTTAGACCAGGTGGTGGCCATGGAGGTGTGTGGGGTGGGGTGGGGGGGGGGGATGGGGGGGCACGTGTTCCCTGGGTTGGGAGCCAGGACCTCATTGCTGGCTTACATATGGCGGAGTGAGGAGGTCAAGGGCCATTATTCTAGTTCCAGGAGGTTCTGCTCCTGGGGTGGGAGCGGGAGGCAGGGACCTCAAGATGCCATTGGTGCTGTGACTCCAAGGGCCAGGCCTATCGGGGCCACATCAATACCCTCAGGCACCACCTGAGACAAGGAGACAAGGCCGCGGCCTGGGTTTGGCTCCTCTGATCAGACAGTTATGTCACCCTAGGTCCTGGCTTCTGCCCATCCACAAGACCACACACTGAAGGGACCCCCTGGCCCACACGGTCCTGGCTTCCCTTGAGGGTGAACCCACCACCCACTTCCTTATCGGCCTTTTCCCTCTGGACCCCCGGGAGACAGGCTTACAGAAGGTCAAGGTCAAGAGTGTGGTTGCTGTGGTCAGGCCCACAACTATTGTGTTGTCTGAACCCCATTAATTGCCTTGTGGGCTCAGGGAGCCCCCATCCTCCACCCTTTTCCAAAACTCGAGCCCTTGGCTAAACACCAGAGCATCAGAAAGTGGCTCAGGGCGACCCAGGCAATCCCAGCCTCTCCCTGTGGCTGAGGCCCCTGAGCCTTTACACCCCAGCTCACGCCCTCCCCCCGGCCCCCCTCCCCAGGTCGGCTCCTCCGGGCTCCACACCCTCCCAGCCAGTCCAGACTCCTGGAGCCAGGACCCTCACAAAGCAAAGATGGGCGCCTCACTCAGCACAGGCCCCCCCCGCCCACACTGGACCAACACCACCAAACTCCTACACACACCACCTCTCAGCACCCATCCATTATCCTCCTGGCCAAAACGCGATCCATTATCGCCGCCTGCGCCTGGCAAAATGTATCATTACCTGCACCCTCGGCACTTCCCAGATCAATCCACTTCTTAAATGTAGTAATAGAGAAGAGGATTAGGTACTAGAAAACTCATTATGAAAATGGCGCACTCAAATTCTTTAAAGGTGATATTTCATAAAATATACCGGTCCTGCCGCGTGCCTCAATCATTCTTTTTAATAGCTCCGTAGCAGCCAGAAAATAAAGTATTCATGAAGATTGAAGAAGATGATCCCATGAACTTCAATTTAATTGGTGCAAATTAAAACAATCCATCTTTTCGTGCTGTCCGTCTATCTCCAATCATCCCCTCGCTGCACGTCCGGCACCCTGATTACAATTATCTTTTAATAGGAAAACTTGTCAGTTTTTGTGTGATTTACATAAGCTTGAGCAAACTTATGGGTATCTGATAGGGCCTTGGTGTGTGATTTCCTGTCCCCCGGCTCCCGGGCTCTCCGAAGGCCTCGGTGGGGGGCAGGGGAGGCAGGGTCCGGGCCGGGTGGGGGGCGGGCAGGGGTGGATTTGTGGCGTCCCCGAGTTTACAATGCCCCTCAGAGACGGGGCTGCCCGAGACATCTCCGTTCAGTACACCAGGCCCCAGCCTCGGACCATGTGCTTCCTCCGGGACCCTGACAGCTGGACACGGACCCGGACGGTGGCCAGTCACTGTCAAGGCCACGACTGCACCTTGACCTCCCTGTGAGAAGGCCGCAGTCCCCTAACCATTTACTCTCCACCCCCAACCGGGCACACACGTTCCTTATTGCTGCCCGTGCCGCCTTGAAGAGCCTGTGGGGACAGACCAAGGAGACTTTCTGGGGACGAGAAGCCAGGAGAGAAAGTCCACAGTGGACGGAGCACAGTGGACGGAGCACTAAGAGGGACTTGTACGAGGCGGGGAGACAGGTGCTTGGCTCTCCCGGGGAGCGTGCAGCGGGGAAGATGTGACTTTAATTAAACAGAAACCAGCCTCCGGAGTCCCACGCAAGGTGCAGCCGCCAGTAAGCTGGAGCCACCTCAGGCTGGATCAACAGAGATACGGCCAGAAAGAGGGGGAGGACATTCCACCCACATCTGTGCCGTTCGAACCCCTTCTGACGTGTTTATTCACTCATTCATCCAATAACACGGATAGGGTTCCTGCTAAGTGTCAGGTGCTGGGGATCAGCAGAGAACCAGGCCAACCCAACGCCCACCTCACAGGCTTTATGACCCGGCGATGCAGGCAGCCGAGAAGGCAGGTGGTGACTATACAGGCTGATGAAAGCTCAGGTGGGGGAATGCACGAGCCTGGGGAGCCTGCGGGAGGGGCCCCAGTCAAAGCTGGGGGTTCAGGACAAGCCCAGAGTTGCTGATGCCTGGCTTGAGACTTAAAGGCTGGAAAGAAGTCTTGAAAATGGGGGTGGGGGGGGCCGGGAGCGGGGGACTGTTCGAGAAAGCGGGGACCTTCGTGTGCAAAAGCCCGAGGCAAGAACACGTGCAACCTTAGCGCGTGGCTGGTCCGACAGGGCAGAGCGGGGCCGGTGACCCGCGGGAAGGCAGTCCTACACTGGGGCGCCCCGACAGGGCTGCCTGGCTGCCATTAGCCTTCTTACATTTTTAAAGGGATTCTTAATTACACAGGGATATGCGGACACATTAAGAATAGATGAGCACGTTCTCACTGTATAACAAATGTCAGCTCGGTAGATAAAGTCCCCCGAGGCCGCCTCCACCCTCCACCCTGGCCCTCGCGGGAGGTAACACTTACCAGTCTGGTGAGTCACCTTCCAGATGCTTCTCTGTGCCTTCCCATCCGTAGGGACCTGTGGCAACGCGGAGATGCTTTTGGTTTCCTTTCTCGCAGGAATGGTCTTGCACCGTCCATGTCTTTCTGAAGTTTGCTTCTTCAACTCAGCCACGCCTGTTAGCTGTCCGCGTCAGCCCCTCATGGGGACTGCCCAGCAGACTCGGGGAGGGCCCGTCCTGGGCAGCAGCAGGGCACCGGTGGAGGGTGAACCGGGGACTCCGCCGTGGGCTCTGGCCCTGTCACCTCGGGCAAGCCCTTTCCTGTCCTGGAGCCTTGGTCCCCCGTCCTGAAGATGGAGCAGGAAGGAGCCTGCCGCTGGGACGCTGTGCAAACTCGGTTAAGGCTCATAAAGCTGTGGACTTGGGGCTTGGCCCTTGGAAGGGTCTCTACACGTGCTGACAATGGCGGTGATGCCTGTGGTACTAGGCGTATCTGCGTGCCCCCAGCAGAACCTTCGAGTGGCTCCAGCCCGGCCTGCAGGGGCTGCACCCAGCGGACAGGCACTTCCTCTCCCTGGTGCTCCGGGGTCAGGACGGGAAGTGGGAGCAGCTGCTCTCAGCCTGATCCTGCAGGCCCCTCCCCGTGACCCCATCTCCACGCCCCCAGCAGCCCTAGGCCACCCAGAGCTCACAGTCCATACAACAACTATTGCCTGTTTGCTCAAGTAGCTAAGGCCGCCCTTACCTGGGAGGGAGCCTTTCTAGGTGGGGTCTGGAAGTTAAGCTCCTGAGAAATCCTATCTCCTTAAGGCAGCGGTTCTCAACTTTGGCTGCACATTAGAATCACCTGGGAATCTTTTTAAAATCCTGATTTCTGGGCCCCATCCTCCGGAAATTCTGTTTCTTTGTTACTAATGTTGTGGCCCCACCCCATAACAAAGAAACAGAATTTCCGGAGGATGAGGCCCAGAAATCAGGATTTTAAAAAGATTCCCAGGTGATTCTAATGTGCAGCCACATGTGTTGAGAACCGCTGCCGTAGGGAAAAGGAACTCAGCGGGACCCTTCCCCCTCCCCATGTGGGAGTCCATTCTGTGGGACCCTTCCCCCTCCCCATGTGGGAGTCTGTACTTGTTCCACAACCAGTCAATCCCCACCTTTGCTATAACCACTCTCTGCCCATGGATTCATTCTTCGACTCCGGCAGACAAAGAATCCGGGTTCCAGTTCAAAAATTCCGTTTCACTTCTACTTGTCTACCCTGACTTCCTCATGCTGCAGATGAAGCCCATTTTTATTCTCAAGGAAAAGAAGATCTAATTCTTCTCCCAGGAAAATCTTGTTTGGCCAGAAGAACATTTTAAAGTTTTCCCCTCCCCCCCCAACATTCTCCTTGCCCTTCCTGCCACCTGGGGGCCAGGTTCTGAGAAGCCAGGGGACCCCCACAAGCCACCTCCCCCTTGCCCTTTCCTGTGCCTCCACTTTATTTTCAGCCAAAGATTTCACTAGCACCGCCAAGAACTGATATTCAGAAATAAGTATGTAAATCCTTTGTAAATGTATGCTAATTACTTATTTTTAATTATAATGTAAATAAGTAATTACTGAATAATTTTAAAGTATTTACATGGAGGGGGTGTGATTTAGACACTAACTTGTTATAAGATATAAAAACTATAAATTATACAGTAATTATGGCCCAATTTACATGCTAAGGCCAAACACAATTACGTAGCAAGAAAAATATAAACAATCAGGTAATTCCGCGGTAGTTACTGTGTAATAACCAAGCTGTTTTCTTCCCTCGGTTGACAAAGTGGGTCTGTGTTCACTCCAGGCTCAGGGAGGCCCAGGGGGAGGGTGCATTCAGGAAGCTGAAATCACCTTCAAGAAAAAAAAATTACAAAACAAGAAAAAAAGACACAATCAAAAGCTATTGAGTCTCACCTGGGTGGGTGATGGGTTCAGGGCTGGGCTTCAGAGAAAGTCCAAGCCACAGTACGTGGCTCCGTGGCCCAGGATGGAGTGGCCCCCGCTGTCCTCTCTTGCCTGGCGCACAGCCGCCCCCTCACACACTACACGTCAGACAACTGAGAGTCCCCCAAACTCTCACCGCCAGGCCTTCACGCCCCTGTGCCCTCAGCCTTCATCTTCCTGCACTTCCTTGCCTGGCTAATCCTAGCTCACTCTTCAAGTCTCACTTGTAATGCCTCTTCCTCCAGGAAGCCTTCCCTGACCAAATCCCCACCAGAATCCCCAAGATTTGGCCAGGGGCCCCTGTTGGGCCTCCTCCATCAAAGCCGATCACTGTTTCTGAGATGGCCTGTTTGAGGGGGAAGTTTGCCTCCCCCACCAGACTGGGAACCCCAAGAGGTCAGAGCCCAGCTGCCTTGTCTAGTGCTGGTCCCAAGTTAGTGGCACTTGGACTTGAGAACGTGGAGTCTGGTGTCAGCAAGATGTGGGTTCAAGCCTGGTGCAGATACTCCCCAGGGTCCCCCCAGAATTATCTGGGGGGCCTGGGCCTTACCTTAGGGAGGGGAACCACAGGCTTGCTAAAAGCCCTGGGTTCAAGGTCCTCACGCTGCTCCCTTTGATGGAGGCATCATTCTCCCCACTTTGCAGACAAGGAAACCAAGGCTCAGGCCAAGTAGCTAATGGGGTCACAGAGCCGGGCTGTGAAATCAGGCCCAGCAATCATCATAGTGAAGCCCACATTCTCAGCCCTGGGAGGTCCCCACAAGGGTGCCAGGCCCCACCCCAGCCCCTCTTCCTTCAGGAGCACCGCCGCCCCACCCGCCTGCAGTTGTCACGCAATTTGGAGCCAGGGAGAGGGAGCAATGCACATACAGACTCAGGGCTGCGCTTCTTCTCCTGCCCCTGAGGCGCTGCTGTTCATTAAGCACAGTCATTCGTGAGGATTTAGGGGAGCCGAGTGGGACCCTGGGATGGAGGGCTCTGCTGGCCAGGCCTGGGCCTGTGCATCTGCAGGAGCGCTCACCTCGGCCATTCCCGTCTCCACACCGGCTGTCTGAGCTCTCGGAAAGTCGTGCAGGACGTTTCTTCTCGAATAATAATGAGCACAAGGACCCCGGCAACTGGTTATAAGCCACCGTGACTTGCTGACCCCAGGGAAGGGCCTGCTCCCATCCACCCTCACCAGGCGGCAGGCACAGAGAGGGCCAGAGGTTTGCAACCGTCACACAGCCTAGGCACACGGATTAAATCAGTCTGACTCTGGGTCTCCCCACTCAGTTCATGTCCCCGACACCCCGAGTGACAAAGGACGTGGCCAGCAGAGGCCAGCCCGGTCTGCGGAGGCCAGAGCCCGCGCCGGCAGGGGTGAGCCTCGGCACTGGCCCAGGCCGGGGAGACAGAAACTGCCATCATTTCAGCGCTATGACTCCTCACGCAGCTACTTCACCGCCCGGGAAATTCCCCGGTCCCCTGGGTAATATTTTTTTACGGCCATTGCCGGGTGCTATTCATTTTATTACACTTTCGCCTGTTATTTTTGTTGTTGGCGCATAAGCAATGTGGTCAATTCTGTTTTACGTGCCCCGGCGTTCCAGATCCATCGCCAGCCAGCATGGCGCTGAGTGGTTACACAGTAAAGCGTTGGGCTAATAAAATGCATAAAGCAGAGATAGGAAAATCAATGCCTTTGCTAATAATACTTCGCCATCTCTCACGCGGTCGGCCGGGCAGGGCTGGCGCCGGCGGCACCACACGGGCTGGCCCGGGGGCCCCGCCCCTGCCCCTTGCCCTCCTGGAGCAGGACCAGTCCCAGAGCCCTGGCAGGTGCTCAGCAGAGCACGGATGCCCTCCCACCGCCGAGGTGGAGACAAGGGGGTGGGAGAGAGGGGTGGTTCCAGGTTCCCCAGCAAGTCAGGGTACCACTCTGACCCTCAGGTTCTTCATCTACAAAACAGGGGTAGCGGCAGTCCCTGCCTCCGAGGGCCTTTGTGAGGATGTGGGGAGAGAGAGCCCCTGTTACCCACAATGCACAGCAGGTGGGCTGGGTGAAAGAACAGTGCTGTCCACCTCGCCAGGTTACAGCCACCCTGGCCACTCACAGGGGCGCTTCTATCCAGAGCCCCTAGGAGGAGAAAGGTTTTCCCTGAACTGAGCCCTAAAGTGAGGGCCTGTGTTCCCAGACACAGGCACTACCTCTACTCGGACCCAAGGAGGCAACTGCCCTCCATGTCCCACAATCATTCAGCCTCCTGCCTGGGCACCCGGGCCCACATCAATCCCCTGGTCCAAAGCCTTGGGCTGGCCTGCCTCTCGGCTTAGCACACACTCATTCGTTTCATGCTGAGGAAATGAAACCCTCACGGACATGTCAGGACCCCGCCCGGCACTAGCGGACATTGGAGGCCTGGGATGCTGGAGTAAGGAGCTGAACCACCATGAGGGCAGGGGTGGGGAACGTCCAGCCCACGGGCCGTATGAGGCCTGCAAAATCATTTAGTCTGGCCCTGCCAAGGCATTAGGAGTGAGCTAATTAAATGTTTGACCAAATATAGCAGGCTAATTTTTATTGATTTCAGAGAGGGAGGGAGAGGGAGAGAGAGATAGACACATCAATGATAAGAGAGAATCACTGATCGGCTGCCTCCTGCACGCCCCACACTGGGGATCCAGCCCGCAACCGGGCATGTGCTTTGACCAGAAATTGATCAGTGACCTCCTGGTTCATAGGTCAATTGAGCCACGCCGGCCAGGCTAGCAGGCTAATTCTTAAGTTGATAATTTTGTATGGCCCTCAAATGATGTTATAAATATCCAAATGGCCCTTGGCAGGAAAAAGGTTCCCCACCCCTGATCTAGGGGGTGCAGGGGGCTTTGTGAAGAGCCTGGATTCTGTCGGGGCAGCTTTCCAAGGTGGTTCCTCTCTCCCCAGCACCCCCCCTCCCCCTGGGCTGGTGAGGGTCGGGGAGAGCCCACCATGGGGATAAACGGTGTCACTTTCCAAGGCCCCTCCTCCCTCATCCTCCTATCCTCCTCCCCCGCCCAGGAGGGAACACAAATAGAGCTTAATCCCCAGCGCCTCCCTGCACACCCGGGCTCGGCAAATATTGGACTTTATTAATTTAATTTAATTAAACTTTATTAACCTTTATTAAAAATAAACCCTCATTAAAATTCTCATTCCCATCTCTGGCAAAGGTGGGGGGGGGCACTGCCTCTTCTCCAGGCTGTTAAATGTCACCTGAACTGAGGCGGTGGCCTCCAGGGACAAGGAGCAGGGGCTGGAGATGGAGGGGTCAGGCAGGGTGTGTGCGTGCCTGTGTGCACGCGTGTGTGCATGTGTGCGTGTGTGTGTGCGCACCTGCACACTGAGCTGTGGTTACAGCTGAGATCCAGACCCTGGGCAGTGGACATGGAAGGTCAGCTCAGAGCCAGGAAGCGGCGGGGGGGGGGGGGGCTGGGAGGAGGGAGATCCAGGGAGCTCGGGGCCAGGCCTCACACTGCACAGCGGCCGGTCCCCACGCAGATCTGGGAGCAGGAAAACCTTTGTTTCTATCACACACACTATTTTCCCCCAGGAGCCATGCTTGCTCCTTTTAGAAAATTTGGAAAATACAGAAAAGCACCAAAGAACATAAAATTCTCTTGACCCCACATGGACTCCTGTCCCTCAGCACTGGGGTGATCATAGTCATCATCCGACCTGGGACATTTTAAAGAATGGGACCACTGCTTACCCCTGCACCTGTCCTAGTCACAGGCCCTGTGCCAGGCAACATGTTAACATATTACCAGGTTAGTCCTACTAGTTCCCACTGCCCAACACCCCAAACCCAGCCAGGGCCTGGTGCCTGAGCTAATGCAGAGCGGGCAGTGGCTAGAAGCCTACTACACACCGGGCCCTGGCCTGGGCTTTGTGTAAATCATCTCATTTAATCCCCCCAGCAGCCTGGGGGCTCTGAGCGGTGCCGTGCCCATTGTACAGAGGAGGAAACTGAGGCTCTGGAGGTGAAGGCCAGGAGGCTACAGGGCAGAGCCAGCACAGAAGCCTGAATTCCCTGCACTTCTCACTGCCCTGAGCTCCTCCCAGCAGGAGTGGAGGCACATGAGGCTGTGTCACCTGGGGAGGGGTCGCTGGGGGGCAGACCACTCACCTGGGTTATCTGAAGAGTCTGCGGGCAGAGACTTCTTGGGCAGAGCCTGTGAGTGGAGGGAGGAGGCACTGGACAAGCGGGCAGAACTGGCCCGCTCAGCTTACCCCCCACCCCCACCCCCCGCCACCAGGGAGCGCCCAGTGCTGCCTCCACATTCCAGCCCTGGGCCCTCCATTCTGCATGGTGACCAAGCCCCCTGATCAGGGGAAGGGCTCGGGAAAGATAAAACGTAGGAGGGCCACTCTGGGTCCGAGTTTTCAAAGATGCTCATCACAGTTCACGTTCTCAATGAAATGACATTAAACCCAGAGCAGGGCGGGTCCTGGGTTCAGATGCAAAACGCCCGTGAGTGGTTTGGTGGCTCCGGACAAGTTCACACACTCGTTCAGTAAGCACTCCGGGAGGGCCTGGTTTGGGGTACGGTGACAAAGACCACAGCCAGGCCCTCCTGGGCTTGCAGGCCAGTGAGGGGACAAAAACCAAAGCCAGCCAGTGGTCCTGCTGCTGCAAGCTGCAGAGTGTGCCAGGAGGGGAGAGAAGAGGAAAACATGGGAGACCTCGTTAAGAGTGGGGAGGTGACATGGACCCCGAGACCAGAGGCTGTGGAGAAGTGACGCAGGGACCCACAGGAAGACAAGCCAGCCTGCGGGAGGAGGCCAGGGAGGCGCTGGCAGGGCCAGGCTGAGCAGGCCAGGACCAAAGCCCCTGGATGCCTTCGAGAAGGGCAGGCAGTGGGGGCAGGAAGGGGAGGACTGCCCAGGGCTTGGGCCAGTGTGGAGGCAGAAAGATTGTCGGTCAACAACTGCAGAGATGCTTTAGAGAAAGATAGACCGGAGGGCCTGTTCATTCATTCATTCACTCACTCACTCACTCACTCACTCACTCATGTATCTGTCCTTTCATTCATCCATCCAGCAAGTTCACTGCCAGGCACTAGGGCAAAACTCTAAACCAGACCCACACAGCCTCTGCCCTGAACGAACGTACAGTCCAGGGGGAGAAGTAGTCCACAGACAAAATAAAAACAATCATTGATCATGACAAGTTGCAGGAAGGAAATAGGGCGGTGGACGCAGCAGGGACCAGTGAAGGGGAGGAGGGCACCCAGTCAGAGGCCACCTCCGACGGCTTCTCGGAGGGAGACAGTGGGACGGAGGCCTGATGCTCTAGAAGCTTCCTTCCAGTGCGCAGGCCTGCCCTGGCGCCGTGGGGCACACCGATGCCCCTGGGGACCCAGGCGCCCCCAGGCCACAGCTGTGCTCGGTAAATGACGTGTGCTGCTGCTGCTGTCCTCCTGGCCATCCTGCCACACAGACCAGCCCCCGACCCGTGCTTAGCACTCGGAGTTAAAAATAAAGATGTTTAAAGATTTTGTGAACAGAGAGGAAATGCAGACCTGCGTGGCAGACGGCGCTCTGTGCCGCCCATCGAGGCAGCGGGCGGGGAACTGGAGGGGCCGTGCCTGACTCCCTGACAGCAGGAACTGGTTCCCAGCACATCTCCCAGCCTTTCCCAGCCTCTTCCAGCCCAGGGCAGCCAGGCTGTCTCCACGGCTCCGACGGGGTGGGCACGGGCTCCTACCCACCATGTTAGACAAGCCCCTGGCACGGGTCCCCAGAGGAGACAGGGGCCCTGCAGGGCCCAGCGAGGCCGGGGCCGTGGCCAGGACAGAGGCAGCCCCTCCGCCTGTCTGTCTCTCTGACTCTGGGTCCCAAGGGTGCTCCCTCCAAGCCTCCCTCCCCGTAAGTTTCCACTCCCTCTCCCTTTCTCCAAGCTTCTCTCCGCTCCTTCAAGTTCGCCAGCTAAATATGGCTCCTCACAGACGCAAAGTGTCCACAGTCTCCACCCACCAACCAGCAGAGACCCCTGGCATCTGGCCCGGGTCCGAACTCCCAGAGAGAAGCAGAGTGGCCCAGGTGGGGCTGGAGGCCAGGGCGGGTCCCCCAGAACAGGCACGGCCGGCAGGGCCCACTCTGAGGGCTCCTGGAGCTCACGAGCCATGACCCCGCATTTCCACAAACCCCTAACTGGGTGCCTGTTCGTCCTGAAATTCAGTTTAACCAGAAACGCCCTGCCTGACATGAGTGAGTGCTTGTCCCTGAAAGGGGGTGAGCGTGGCCGTCATCGGATTTTCTAAGAGCATCTGGGGTCTGAGGCACCTTCCCCTTCTTTTCACTGGATCCCACCTGGGGCTGGGGAGAGGGGTGTCGCAGGTGAGGGAGCAGTTTTCACTGTTGATCCTCTGGGCACGGCAGCCAGAAACCGAGGTCCCTGAGAGGCCCCCCCCACCCCCACCCCACCGCATCCTGGCAGGGAACTGGACGGCCTCTATTGCGCGCGAGTGCGCACACACACACACACATGCCAGGCCCCCCATGCAAACATGGAGCCACACACAGAGGCTCTGTCACATGGGTGTGGACAAATGCAGACATCCAGGCCACACGTGCATGCACAGGCCAGCCCAGGAAAGCAGCCGTGTGCATGCACACACACACACACACACACACACACACGGCCCTGGGGGCAGAGAGCTCCCACTCCCCGTGTCCTCTCAAAGCAGACAGGCCCCTCCCTTCTCCAGCTTCTGCAGGAGCAGGTGGGGGTATGAGCTGCGATCGCCTCTCAGGCCTCTGTCTCCTCATCTGCCCCGACAACACAGCTCCCACAGCCGGGGCAGGATGGAGGCCCTGAGGGAGGCACCAGCCATGCCCCCCTCTCGCTGTGGAGACACGGGCCTGGCCACATCGCGGGAGGCTTCTGGGCCAGGCGGTGAGCGGGAGGTCAGCGTGGCTCCCTGCCAGGAGCCTCCTTAAGAACCAGCTTCCAGAGGGCTGGCTCCAGACTCTCCCCACAGCCGTAGCCGCCATATAAAGTAGGTCATTGGCATAATCCCGGCCAAATTGGCCTCTCGCAGATCAGGTAGGCCACGCTCCCTGGGCCTAATTATCCCATATTTGGTCAATAAGCCATTAACACAGCGCTGCGGATGTTAATAACCGTTTCATGAAAAAGTCGGCGTAATTTATGAGATCAACACTGGTTAGCAAAATTAATAAATATTTCATTCGGTGAGATTCATCCCAGCGTGCTCCCGACAGGTGGACCGAGGCCCGCGGGCGGCCCCGGGGAGCCGGCAGCCGGGGGAGCCGAAGGCCCGGCTCTCACTGGGGCCAATAAACATTTACCTCAAATCCCATCGCCATAAATCCGCAGGCCGGACGAGGGAGTCCAGTAAACCTGACTTAACATTATGTTCTGGCCATTAACAATATTTATATAGAGGTCACTTCAGGGAGGGTTAGAGTCACTGGGCGGGGGCCCAGCGGTGTGACGGGAGCCAGCTTGGAGGCCTCTGGGAAGGTTTGTGCCCTGTGAGACCCGGGGCAGTGGGAAGAGCCCAGATCAGCTCTCAGACCTCTCTGGGGTTGGCAGTGGCCGGCTGTGTTTACTTGCTTTTCTGAGCCTCAGTCTCCTCATCTGTAAAATGGGAGTGCTAACAATCGCCACCTTGGGTGCTGCTGGGAGGATGAAGTAAGCACTGGCACACTGTGGGCACTCGATCCATGGACAGGGCTATAATGGTTGTGATTAGGAGAGGCAGCCAGTGGACCCACCCTCTGCTCTGAGAGAGGGAAGCTCTAGGGCAGTGGTTCTCAACCTTCTGGCCCTTTAAATACAGTTCCTCATGTTGTGACCCAACCATGAAATTATTTTCGTTGCTACTTCATCACTGTAATGTTGCTACTGTGATGAATCGTAATGTAAATATCTGATCTGCAGGATGGTCTTAGGCGACCCCTGTGAAAGGGTCGTTCGACCGCCAAAGGGGTCGCGACCCACAGGTTGAGAACCGCTGCTCTATAGGGTATCCTGAGCCTTTTTCATTGAGTTTAATATCTACCGCGTGCTGTGTACACATAATCTGTAATCCCACAAAGATCCTATAGGGTGAGCCCTCTTGAGATTCCCATTTTCCAAAAGGGTAAACTGAGACTCTCAAAGGCAAAATGACTTACGGGGCGGGTGGGGGGGCAGCCAGCGGGACGTCTTGGAGCTGCACTCCAACCCCAGCCTGTGGCTCCGAGCCTCCGCCCTCGCCATCCTTTGCCGAGACCCGGAGAGTCCTGGCCCGGGCCTCCACCGCAGCCCTGGGAAGCCGCTCCGCTCCTCTCCGCCGTCCTGGCAGCCAACCTGGAGCCTGGCACACCGACCGGCCCGGAGGATGCGAGAGCCTGTTGTGGTTAAAGAACTTTGCAGGAGAACCAATTAGTTTTCCGCGGGGACTTTCCACCAGGCATTGATTTTCACTCTCCCCACCTGGGATTGATTTGATTTGCGGGGAGAAGGGCTTCCAGAGGCAGAAGCAATCGGGTGAATAAAAGCGTCGAATGTGACAGGCTCATCTGTGCTGCGGCCGGGCTGGGGCTGAGGCTGAGGG
>NW_005871221.1:470821-485821 GCF_000147115.1 Myotis lucifugus
GAGATTCAGCAAAGGCCTGGAGGAGGTGGGGGAGGGCTGATTCCCAAGGAGGACTGTTCCAGGACGGAGGGAAAAGCAGATGCAAAGGCCCTGGGGCAGGAGCCCCAGCAGGTATTCAGGGAGCAGGAAGGTGACCCAGGCGGGAAGAGCCAGCTGGGAGAGTCTGGGGCAGAGAGGTGGTCGGGAGGGCAGAGCATGTGGGACTTTGGGCCCATGGAGAAACGGTGGTGAAACCCAGGAAGGCAGTGAGGAGTCTATAAATTAACACATGTCAGGCCATTTAGTGCAAATTAGTACATAGCAAATGCTCAATTAATAGGAGTTATGATTATTGCGGCTTCTAATTAGATTGTTCCTCACCCTTTTTATGGGGCCGAGCTGAGCCTTAGAGTCTCACCCCTATAGTCAGGAGCTGGATTTGAGTGACTCACACTGCTCCCCACTGAGCTGGGGGCTGCTCCCTCTCTCAGCCTCTTGAGAATGTCCCAGGGCCTCACCAGCCTCGGCCTTGAAAAGTTTGGGGAGTGAGGGGCCGGGGCCACCACCACAATGGCATTAAATCAGACCCCCAGCTCCAGAAGAAACCTCACCAAGAAGTTGTTAATACCTTTATTATGGGCTGAAATGTATTCACGATATTAAAAGACATCCCATTTCTGCCCCCCGTGTCACATCTGAGATGTAGCGTAGATAAATGATATATCACCGCACGAGACCTACCGAAACCATTAGTAACCATGACATTTTGACGTCAGATTTTAAAAAATTCCTAAGTAATCTTTTTGATTTATGAAATGCTGTCTGGGTTCATCGAGAGAGATCTCAGATTTATCACCGCCTGGTTAGAATTATTAATGATTTTCAATTTGTAAATCTGAAATCGAGAAAGTCTGTGGGCTCTGGGTGAAAACTCGCGCCGACGAGGACCCCGCCTCTCCTCCAGCCGGAGCCCAGCCACGGAGAGATGGTCCTTCTCGCCAACGCGCTGCACACTTGACACTGTCTCCCGGCAATCCCTGCCGGTCAGCAGCATGCAAGACTGTGGGGGGATCAGCTGCAGGACCGGCTATGGGTAGATGGATCAGAGGGACTTCCACTCCCCTTCTCTCTCCACCCCACACAGGCCCGGAGAGCTGCTCCAGCTGATTTGGGCGGGGGTGGGCAGGAGGGACGCGGCCCCAGGTAGCAGACAGCCCCTACCCCACCCCTTGGGTCTGGTTCAGGCCTCAACTCCGTTGCAGGCCCCTCACACCACCAAGACGCCTGGGCCAGCCCCTCCTTGCCCAGGGCAGAGGCCACACAGCCACCCTTGACTCAGAGCCCGCACACGGCCACCTCTCCGTGTCTTCCAGGAATACTCCTGCCTGAAAGGTCATCTGCCTGTCGGTCTTATTCACCCCCATCCCCATCAAAGCGTCCGCTGCCCCCAGTTCTGGAAACTACCCTGGCCTGGGCAGAAGGCAGAGAGCAGCATGGTGGGACCCCAGAGCTAGGGTCTGGTCCCCATGGGTCCCCATCCAGACCTGAGTCAGGCGATCACCCCAGCCAGCTCGTGCCCAGGCCACCTTGGACACACCGTGTGCCCATGGCTGTCACCTGGGCTGAGTGTTGGAATTAAATGTCCGTTCCCGGCTTCACCCACCAAAGGAAACAGAATTGCGGGGCGGTTCCAACGTGTGTCCAAGCCCCTGTACCACCACACACTCCTCTCCTTCCTCTCTGCCACCACCGCCTAATTCAGACCCCACCCTTCTCTCCAGAACAAGGAGGTCTCCCAGCCTCTATCCCGCCCCCTCTGGTCCACCCTCCCACATCTGCCCAAGTCCCCCTGATTGTCACTCTCCTGCTTCCACCTCTGTGGCTCCCATGACCCTCCTGAGAAAGGCCCCTTCCGGCTCAGCCTCCCTGAGGCCTGGAGAGGACCAGGGACCGAAGGAGGCCATGCGGGGCGCCACCTGCAGGACAGAGCCAGACCAGCACCCCTAACTCCACCGCCAGTTTGATCCCAGGGAACCTTCACCCTCTAGCTTCCTCCATGGGCTCAGAGCCTGGCTCCAGAACTATCCTCCCACCTGGGCCGAGTGGGGGTGGGGAGAAGGGGGAGGTTTGCCGGGGGGAGGGCGGCGGGGGTATGAGGCTGAGGACCCTGAACAGCACTTGGCTCCTCTGTCCATTTAAACAAGACACAAGAGCAAAACTGCTAACAGCGGTGATGAATGCTCCCCTAAAGGAGGTGCCTGGGGTGCCCCAGCCACTCTGAATTAGGAGCGCCGATTAATTAGCACCTACTGTATGCAAGACCCTAGGTCTCAGCAATGCATGAGCAAGACCTCATGCACTCCTCACCCAGCCCTGTGAAGTACCATCCCCATTTTACAGATGGGGAAGCTGAGGCTCAGAGAGGGGGAGGTGACTAGGCAGGGCACAGAGGATTTTTTAGGGCAGTGAAACTATTCTGAATGATGCTACAACAGTGGATACAGGTTATTACACATTTGTCCAAGCCCATAGAAGGTACAAGGCCAAGAGTGAACCTTGAGGTAAACTATGGGCTTTGGGTGATAATGATGTGTTGATGTAGATTCATCAATGGCAACCAAAGTACCATTGAGCTACAAGGTATCAAAAGGGGGGAGGCTGTGCATGTGTCGGGACGATGTATATGGGAACTCTGTGTACTTTCTGCTCGATTTTGCTCTAAAACTGCTCTAAAAAATTAAATTCAATAACTTTTAAAAAGCCAGGAAGAATAAGGAAGGCAAAAGCAGAAAGGAAGAGAGGGCTGCCTGACCTCACGGCCCCAGGGCGAGGGCCTTGTTTCCCACCTGGAGGGGCCTCTGTTGGGAAAGGCCAAGCCCCCAGCAGATGGAGACAGTTTCGACAAAGGGGAATCTGGAGTTTCAATGTGGAGGGACCTGGTCCGATGAGGGGGAGCCTGAGCATTTTGATGGAGAAAATGGTGCAACTTGATTGAAAGGCATATAAAGAAGAAGATCTGAATAAGTGAAGATAGAGATCTTGTTCATGCACTAAAAGACTCAATTTTTTAAAGGTATCAGTTCTCCTGATGGGACCCAATCAAAATCACAACAGAATGTTTTCATGGCTCTGGACGTGCTGATTCTAAAGTTTATACAGAAATACAGGTTGTCCCCCCGAAAACGTATGCCCACTTTGAATGACTATAAAGCCAGTGTTTATTAACATCCAGTTCATTTTCAAAATGTAAAAGAATCTACAGAAATGAATCATTTCTTTTGTCAATGCCTGTTTTTAAACTGATGACCATTCTGGTCCAGGCACTGCTGGTAACACACAGCAAAGGCATCACAAACAGCAAGAATCATTTTGCTCGGTAGCTGTGTACCCTCACTTTGTTGGCTGTTGCCGGTTTTGTACTGTAAACTTGATCTTTTATGTATCCCCCTGTGTGCCCCAGGTCCTGGTGGAGGGATCGCTCCGGCAGGTGTGGGGGAGGAGAGGGGCAGTAAGAACTCACCCTTGGTAACCAGCATGGTGCCCGGCACCGTGTAGGTGCTCAGTAAACAACTGAACATTGAACCAAACAATTGAGATTCATTCAGATTGCCTGCCCTCAACCATCTGGACTGACGTGCATGTGTTTCAGTGGACACACACTTACAATCACACATGTGTGCACCCTGCGCATGCACACGTCATACCCACCTGCACACACAGTCCCAATGCATGGGCCACTCCAGCCAGCATTCTCACGCCCATGAAGGCTGCCTCCTGCACAAAGCTCATTTATTTTGATTTATGAACGCTACAAAAAGAAACCTGAGCATCTTCCTGGGGATTCTGTGATCCTGATACAGGTCCCAAGATATTGGTTTTCTCTCCTGGTTACCTGAAATTAGCAGAGTAATTCGGGATCTGCATCTTTATTTAAAAGAAAAAAACTGTAGATGCAGAATTATAAAAATTTAATATGCTCCCAGGAAAATGAAAAATGAGAGGTTGTGATCTCGTCTAACACTTTCAAATGTGTTTATTAATTCATGTTTTAAATCATAAGTTTCATTCGGTGAGAGCCATGCGCAGCAATAAGCCCGTTTTAAAATATTAATGAATAAACAATATTTCTCTATTGAAATATAACATGCTTCTTTGAACAATGGACCACCAGTAATAAATCAAAACCAGGAGAAAATTGCATTTCATATTTAATACAAGTTGAACTCTGCCTTTTTATAAATGATATCTTTTTTGTTTAATTGGCGTCAGTTCAGATCTAGCAGATTGCTAATAAAATTCTGGATTTCCATATTTAATGATGCGTACACTTTCTGCTGAAATTTTACCAAGAAGAAAGAATCAGCCTTTTATTATCTCCTTAGATGGTGGTGAGAGGTGAACCCGAGGCCTCAGTCCTGCCTTGGGGGCTGGAGTAGGTGGACCACAGAGGCTGAGCCACTCCCAGGACTCTCACTTGTCACCTGACACCCGTGGCTGCCCCACCGCTGACCAGAAGTAATCATTCTGGCCAGAGGGGCCAGAGGCCGGGAGTCCCATTGTGATCTGGGTCACCGTGTAGCAGTAGCAGTGAGCGGAGAACCCAGCCATCCCACGGGCCAGGCACCACGCGCACAGCAGCTCACTTAATCTTTACGGCATCCCTATGAGGAAGGGAGGAACAAAGTTCCCATTTTACAGATGAGAACACTGAGGCCACAGGGAGAGGAGGGGACATGCCCGAGGACACACACAGCTGGGAAGTGGCAGAACTTGACCTGACTCCAAAGTCCTAGCTCTTCACACTGTTGTATCAACAGTGAGTGACATGGGACAGGAGCTGGCGTTCGAGAGCAAGTCACACTCCAGGGCCAGTCATGGACTAATGGGGAATGAGAGCGGCCAACCTGGCACTTACTACATGCAGCCCCTTTAACTCTACCTACTTGCTGGGTCCCCTCTACAATGCTGGGGGCTGGTGCTTGGCAGTTAAGGAAACTGAGGCAGAGGGAGGTTACCTGACTTGCCCAGGGACACACAGTCGGTATGAAGCAGAGCCGGGCTCCCCCGGGGGCCTCCTCACTCGGGAGCCCACTTTCATGAGTGCTGGGCTATGGTGAACCCCTGGGCATCGTTTTGTCTCTGCGATGGGGCCGGTGTCCACTTGGCCGGAGGCGTGGCTCCTGGCAGTGCACCTGGTGGGGCCCAGCTGGAAGCAGGATCCACGCACGGGGGCTAAGTCTGTGACGCTGAGTAATCAGCTGAGGGATGGTCAGGCGTATAGTCCGTGGGGCTGAGTCCCCAGGCTCAGCAGGGACCGGTTACAAACCGTTCATTGGCTGAAGTGCCTGTGGACACAACAGCCTTCCTCAGGGTCCCAAGCCAGGGTCCCTGATGAGGAGTGGCTGCCTCTGTCCCCTTCCTGCTCGGGTCCCACCTCCGGCTCACCAATAGTGAGACTGCCCCGCGTGGTTAAGAAAGAGACACTTTGACAAAAGGCACAAAGGGTTAAAAATGTGGGTTTTGGCTTCAGAAACACCCAAATCATATTTGTATTTGGCCAAGTGGCTCCAGTTTCCTCATCTGCTCATAGAGATGATAATAGAACCTTCCCATGAGGCTGCTGGGAGGGTTTGGAGAGTCTGGGAAGGGAGAGAGCTAGGATCCACGGCTCCGCCTTCTGCTCGCCATGCTTTCCGGGCTTTGCACACGCCCTTCCCTTGTCTGGGCCACCCTTCCCTGTGCCCGGGCCCCCACCCAACTCAGTCCTCCTCCTCCTCCTCTTCCAGGTCTCTGAGTGGATGCCCATAGTCCGGTTTTCACTGTACCCGAGGTAAAGGCAGGGCCTGACTCGTTGGAGGGCACAGTGGTCTGGGCTCGGCCTTAGAGGACAGCCGTTTGCCAGGGAGGTGGGGTACACAGAGGATGTTCCAAGAAGTGAGGAAACAGGCTCAGAGAGGTTAAATCCCTCACCCTAGGTCACACAGCTGGTAGGAAGCAGGGCCAGGATTCAAATCCATGCCTGGACGCAAGATCTGCTTGCACCCCAAGTGGGTTGTGTGGGCAATGGGCTAAGGGGCCAGGGGCCAGGGGCCAGGGGCCAGGGCTGGACAGAACCTGGGAAAGGCACCCTCAGGGGCACAGGCAGAACTCTACCCAAAATAAAGAGCACGCAGGGAGCATGCCCAGGCCCTGTGCTCAGCTCTTCTCGTGCATCGTGATGGCCACTGCCCAGGTCTGTCAACACTACGGTGCCAGGCCCAGCCTGGCCTATCTCCCATCCCAACCCTGTGATCCACAGACAGAACCACCAGATCTATGACACACGCCCTGTACACACCACAGGACACCCACTCCTGCGGCCCAGGCATCAGAGGCAGAGGCGGGAGAGAGGCGAGCGCTGAGAGGTGGTCACCCTGTCCCAGAAGGGACCTCACACTGGAGGCTGGATGGCTCCAGTCCACAGACGCCTCTCCATCCCACTGAGAGTGGCTGCTGGAAGGTGTCACCTGGGGCCTTCACAGGGCAAACTCCAGCTGCGGGAGATGACGGACAGGCAGTGTCAACGCTGAGCCTCAGCGTTCCCATCTGAACTGGGGTGACAAATCACCTGTCCCGGGGGCGCCGCCGGCATTAAATAAGGGAACGTACAGGAGGGGCCTGGCCAAGGGCTGACCCAGAGATGCTCAACATCAACTTCTCATGGCACAACACACAGACGACACCTAAAACACGACACCACCTGGGAGACGCATCCCCGCGTCACTTTCCCGCACAGGAAGGGGCTGCTCTAGAACAGCAGTCGCCAGGGGTCCTCGGACCACAGGTAGGCGACCGCTGCTCTAGAACACGGCCCCTCCCACCACCACTCAGGCTGGGAATGGCAGGAGGCAGCTGCTCAGTTCAGTTCAGGGGACAGAGGTTCTAACCTGGTTTGCAAGGCCACCTGGTCCAAGACAGAGGTTCCCACCCTGCTCGTGTACCTACTCGGAGTGGAAGCCTGACACCTGTCCAACGGGAGGAGCTGCTCGGGCACCCGGGCTCTGATGAGCACATCTGTGCCCTGTGCGTCCATGTGGACAGGCCCCTTAGCCTGTGATTGGATGTCTCAGGTGGTCTCCTACTGTTATTTTCTTTGACCTTGAGAATGAGTTGTGAGGTCCCCCCTTCTCGTCTCGGGGTCCAGCAACCCGCTAGCCTTTTTCTAATACCCTGACCAAGCATTTGCTTTCTGAACAAGGGCTGCAGCCTGATTTCATTCATCTCTGGGTCTAACCCACTGCTTGACCCAGAAAAGGTACCTGGTGAAAATCTATCAAGTCAACACGTTTCATCCAATTTGGAGTGAGGCCTAAGAACCTGGGGGCTCATGCTGTACCCCAGTTCCCTCATGTATGAAGTGAGGATGCTTCTGCCCTCCCCCAACTCCACCAGCAAGGGAACACATATGCCCCCCCCCCCCCGCCCTTTTTATTTAGGCCTCCCAGGACAAAGCCTTCACCTCCCACCCCAAGGGTTGCCGGTCAAGGTGTAAATCTCCAACAAACACTGGTATATGCTTCTCTCAACAGACCTGAGGTCAACCCTGAGACGGTCCTTAGGAAGAAGACATAATTTGTGTGTGCGTGTGTGCCCGGTGTCCACAGGGTATTTTTGCAAAACCACACAGCATAGAGGCGGTTTTATGTAAAAGATAAGAAAGGCTGACCCATACACTAATTGAATCATGCAAATAACTACTTAGCCCTGGGAGAGGCTCCTGCAGGCAGGCTGAGCCCGCGCGAGGGAGGATGGCTTCGGAGGGCCATCTATTTTATAAAGTTGACTCTCACAGCATAACTGGCTCAAGATTAATGGGAACGGTGGCCCTACACCCTGTTTTGCCTGGTTCCACCAACTGAAACAGTAAAACAGTTGTATTTATCATAGACAATTGGCTGCAACTGATTAACATTAATTTGATTTCCTGTGAGTCAATTTCCTTGAGATATATAGTAAACAGGCCAATTACCTGCTATTGACTTCTTTTATTATAAAGATTTGGATCTCAGCGACAGATGTGTATGTACGTATGTGAAATTTCTAACCATTTGAATAAAACAAAAACAATGTTTAATCTAGTTAAAGGATGTCTAGTTGGTCTTACATTTTATAAGTTTAGAGTTTTTTAAAAGCTATGTTAAGGCCCTAGCCAGGTAGTTCAATTGGTTAGAGCAGTGGTTCTCAACCTGTGGGTTACGACCCCTTTGGTGGTCGAACAACCCTTTCAGATATTTACATTACGATTCATCACAGTAGCAAAATTACAGTTATGAAGTAGCAACGAAAATAATTTTATGGTTGGGTCACAACATGAGGAACTGTATTTAAAGGGCCAGAAGGTTGAGAACCACTGGGTTAGAGCATCATCCCGATACGTCAAGGTTGCAGGTTTGATCAACCAATGAATGTATAAGTAAATGGACAACAAATAAATGTTTCTCTCTCTCTCCAATTAAAAATGTGTTAAGATAAGTTGCAGGTTTTATGTATTTAATGGCATCTGAGGGTTACTCTTTCCAGAGAAACTTTTGCTTGTTCTTAACTGGTGTCTCACAGAAGTTAGGAAAGTGAAGAAATGAGTGTGACAAGACTGGCTATTTTTAAAAAGTTACAACAAAGGTTTTCCCTCTAGCTAGCGAGTGCCAAGTGCATCATTAGGTCAGGATGGAGAGTGTAAGCTCAAGGGTAGACACCAGGTTCAAACATGGCCCTTGTTGTCCGAGGTGTGTGGCCGATGGCATTTGCTTAGTTAGCCTCTATGAGCTTTAGTTTCCTAATCTATGAAAATGCAAGTATTCCTTGAGGCTCAGAGCACAAGGATCAGGAGGACAGGAATCAGTGGCTGGCAACTAGCCAGGAGCCTGCACACAGAGCTGTCAGTTGGTAGGGGCTGTTCCATCCTCCCAACACCACCGTCACCTCAGAGTCCCCCTCTCACAGGCCACACACCTCCGCACCCAGGCCTGCCTTGGGCAGGCTCTCCCCTGGGCCTGTATTGGCTGGGCCTGTATTGGTGGTGTAAGAAATCAACATTTAATCATGAAAGCAAAAAGTTTATTCATGTTTGAAACTACATATAACTACCACGAGGAAGACTTTTTCAATCCAGGGTGTAATCCAGTTAGAAAGGAACACGAAACGCTTTTAATACATTAGAATCACCGCCACAAATTATTTTCATGACTCAATCAGTTTCAGAATCGCATACAATACAAAAAGAGAGAAAGGAGAGGGGCCCCATCACACAGGGTGAAATATACAGTACTGAATACTGAAATCCGAATGCATCACAATTAGTCGCCGCTTTTTTTTTTTTTGCATGAATTAGTAACAAGATGAAGAACATTCAAAATGTTTCTCAGTATTTACAACAGTTCTACTGATTTTGTGTTAAAGACCCAGTGTTTCCACCCTCGGTTTTTTAAAAGTTGCAAATGCAACCCTGATTTTTCTTTTAAAAGATTACAATGTACATTACATTTTATGAAGGGAAACAAAGAGTTAATTACAAGATGCAAAAAGATAAGAAAGAGACAAACTACAGCGTGAGTATTGTTCAGAGGTAGTAAGTGAGCACTCTAAGCTACAGAACATGTTGAAATTCTATTGGTTTGTATGAGTTCGCATGAGGTAATAAAGCTGTGTTTTGATTGGTGAGATGTATAAATACTCTTTTGCTACACTATATACAACACTCCAGAGAGCAGAGCCTTGGTCAATGCCCAGAGGACGTAGCAAACCTTGACAAGTCTGTGCAGCACCCAGTGCACATCGTAAAACCCAGATGGATCTCATGTTCACCTCCATCAGCAGCAAGTACCTTCATCTCCCAGAACAGTCTGGATCCATAATTTAATTACCAAGCAGACTCTGGGCACTGGTGCTTTCAGAGAGAGAAAAGATGCCACCAGTCTCTGATCTAATTATAACATAAGAGATCGCAACACAATGTGA
Source organism: Myotis lucifugus (assembly GCF_000147115.1). Taxonomy (NCBI): domain Eukaryota; kingdom Metazoa; phylum Chordata; class Mammalia; order Chiroptera; family Vespertilionidae; genus Myotis; species Myotis lucifugus. Next base: position 480,794 of record NW_005871221.1, read on the forward strand.
TGAAGAAGAGTCTTAAGCACAACCATCATTAACAGAGATAGCCAAACAGCTCCTTTATTCCAACTCCTTTAGCAATATGAAAGAGACAAGCAAAGTCTGCGATGGAAACACGCGAGAAGTTCAATTTAGGTGAGGTGAGTCTTTGCATCTGCTTTAACCATTGAGGTTTAGCATACATTGTACTTTTTTACCCTTAAGGCCAAAGTACTTGGCAACTGTGAAACCATTAATGTAAAATATTGATAATAAATTATGATAAAATAGCTACAGGACTGTCAACAATGTTAAATCTTGGCCTAATTGGATAAAGTGCTTTTTTTTTTAAACATTGTGTGTTTTTAAGTATAAATACAAATGATTATGATTCTTTAAAAAACAGATGACCAAGTTCTCTAATAAGACAAGGTTTTACAGTAAAGCTGTAGATGGTGGGCCACAAAACCGCTTTCCTTCTCCTCCTATTGCTCTGAACGCACTAGCGAGGCATGTCAGCTCAGGGAAAGTGTTGCCAAAGATTAGTTAGAGGTATCAGAGTGCACACTTCCTGGGCCTTCTGTAGGAGAAGTCACAGAAGATGGAGTTGTTGCGTCCTGCCAGCCTCCATTAGCCTGAAAGGAGAAACACAGTTCAACGGGTGCACGTCTACATATTAATTCTACTCCCCGATTTAAAATACCAGATGACAACATGAGAGCAAAGATGCATTAGCGAAATGTATTTTCTAAACCCACTTTGGCAGCACTTTGAAGCATGTGTTAAAGTGGGATTAAATGCATGTAAAACAAATCCATCCCACCAAGTAAAGACTTGGCAATAAATCAGCACACTGAGGGAGGGCTCTGCCAGTCTGAAGCTGGCACCAACCTCAGCCTGTGATTTGCTGGTAAAGAGGAGGTGACTAGAAAAGAAATCTTTTAAGAAGGGAGCAGTAGAGAAGTCAGGGCAATGCCTCAGCAAGACCTTGGGCCCACGGAGTACAAACTTCAGCCTGGCTTAATCCCCGTCTCCATCGAGAAGAACTGCCCGCCCTTTTCCACACAGGCTGACAGTCAGCTACTATAATCCCGGGAAAACGAAGGCCAGGCTTTCCCTCCAAATAGGATCCTCCAGAATGAAAACGCATGAACTGTGGAGGAGCACACACTATTCAAATCTGCATTCCAATTATCTCTAACGGGAGCTCCTATCTGGGATGTTGCTACCGCTTTTCACAGGCCACTGGGCCTTCCTGCCTCAGGTCTGCATCAGCAATAACAGTACTCAGAAACAAATTTGCCTCATGTCTTGGCCTATCGAGGCAATTGCTGAAATCAACGTCTGATCAGATTTCTGCTGTGGCAGACAGCTTGTCGCTACATATTTTTATGTCAGTCAAGAGGGAGGTGCTGGGCTTGTGAGTTGGGGAACCCTGAGTGGAAGTGACGGGGCGGGCCTTTCTGGAGAGACGGCGAGGGCGAGCTGGCTGACACCCAGCGCCCGCGGCACAGAGGGGCCTCATGCGAGGCTGCCCCAGGTCCGGACCTCCCACACCAATGTCAATGTGGTCATGAGGTTCCCCGGTCCCCCTGCATCCCTCACATCCGTCTGCAACTTCTGAGAGGCCACCCAAAATGTCTTCCTTTAGGCCTGTGTCAGCAGGCTTCTGAGAACTCTCTAGATTCCCGGTGCAGCCTGGTGCTGGCTGCTAGATGAGCCGTGTGCTGGGAATTCTTCCTTCTCCCGTGATCGCTGTTCTTGGAGAACTCCCTTTCCTCCCTAGGATCACCCACAGAGATGACCAGAGCCAAAGGGAAAGGGATATTCAGGTTTGAGGCATATCAAGTTCAGGTTAGGAAAAAAACCAGTGTCAGCAGTGTATTTCAAAGCCTCAGTAGTGCAGGGCGGATGCTGACATGCTTATGTGTATTTGTGTGGACGCTAAGAAATCCTCTTCTCTATCTAAAAGGTAAGCTGTTTTCACCCTCAGGTATGAAAATCTACTTAGAAAAAGACTCTTATGCAGATACAAGTCTGAAGACATTCCATCTGAAGTAAACATCATTCCTCTTTTATCCAAATTTATAAACAACAAATGTACAATATTTTTACCCAGCCTGGCAGCTGGAGGAGAGGTTGTCAGCAAGCATTCTTTTTTTTCAAAATAAATTAATCCTTACTCTGGTGGTTTGAGATTATGCACTGTATTATACAACAGCGCCTTATCAAGCCTCATCAGTGAAGATGGAATTCATGTCTGTAAAACGCTGCAGGCAATCACAGTTTCATATTTTATCATGTTGATAAGGATATCGCACATTCTCTGAAGCATTTCAAAACACTTAAATGAAAAAGGAGAAATACAACTAAAAGGCTTTTTATATGGTTTGTTGTGGGTTATTATGAGTTATTTATAAACCCAAAAAGAAAGATTTGACATTTCAAATGTAAAAGATTTGAGTATTTAATGGTCCTTTTTCCCCGTTACAATTGAACATCCTCAATCACTTTTTAAATCATTAATATTTTACTCTCATAGCAAGTCAAGGCCCTAAAAAGGGAGAATTGTGTCCATTTTCTTCCTGACTCTACCACCATGTGTTGGGTGGTTCATTTCCTCCCTAAGTCTGGAATCCCAGCTCCACCCTGATGATCTAATCCCCCCCACCTCCCCAACCCCCCACCCCATTTTCCATCCATGTCGGGGGGGGGGGGGGGGGAATGTTAAGCTGAATTGGCTACGAAAGTTAAAATCAGTTCCTCCATAATTAAAACCTGAGAGGCAGTGTGTCTTCCATGCTGACAGCACAGCAAACTGCTCTGAAGAGCAGAATCCTTTGTGCAGCCTTTGTTGATCGTTTGGGCCCTCCAAGGCTGTTCCCTTCACCTGAGCTGTGTGGGGGAATTTTTCCTGCTGCTCGATTCTCAGATAAATGACCTGTTCTTCACCTTTTTCCTGGACCCACACGGCAGAGGCAGTAGGAGATGGCACCTTGATGGACAGGTGTTTTAGCCACTATTGATGATGCACTCTGGGCATCTGTGAGGACTTCTAAGGGCATGTAAGCAAAAAGTGTTTGAATTCATAAAATAAAAGGGTAGTGAAGACGCTGCCTTCCCTACCTGCCCACAGATGAGAAGCCAAGTCAAATGGCCATTAATTTATTGATTAGTCGCCGTTTACCTGACACTATTTCTACAGCTCTTCACATGTGGTCCCCCAGAGTACTCACATTTAAATTATGTGGACTGTACAGTGAATTTCCTCCAAGGCCATCACTGTAGCCTCCCGTCTGATTGATAACATGACGGAGGGTATCCACCTAGAAGTGAGACGAAACAAAATTCATCATCACAAATCTATTAAAACATCATCACTTACAAAAGGAAACAATTTGAATTATGTGTGCCACGTGGGTTTAGCATCTTCAATGAAAGACAAATTATCAATCAAACGTGACTGGCAGAATTTCAACCATTCTTTGCATGTTTAAACTCACACGTCTTTTATGCCAGAAACAGTAATGTCTTCATGGCAATGCAAACTTTCCATCTACACCGACCAAATGTGTGTGGTGGCTGTGGGTGAAATCTACTTATAAATGTGTATACTGATCTCTCTCACACACACACACATACACGCGCACGCGCGCGCGCGCGCACACACACACACACACACACACACACCTATGTGCATAAAAACTGTTCTCAATAGGATGAGAAAAATGTTGAACCTGGAATATATTTTAAGAACTTAGGTTTTTATATTCTGACTTAAAAAAACACAGACATAAAACAGTAATCTATTTGTAAATCATACACTCACTGGTACACACAATTTTTCTGGTCTATTTTGGTACAAAATAAGATGCCCCTAACCCCTCTCCATGAGCTCAAGCCAGAGCCGAATGCATTCACAAAGTTGATCAAGTTTGAATCATCAAAAGTCGCTGTTCGCTTGACTTCTCGTTAAATTAAATGTGGGGCTGATGGGTCACGTCTGGAAGCACCCAGCCCAGGTCCTGCACAGATGTGCAGGCCACTTCCATGGGGTGAGAGCAAGGAGTTTTGAGCCCAAACCCTACCCTGCCAGAAAGGCCCCAGGCGGGGCATTTCTCCTACCTGTGATTGCACATTGGCTCCGACTTGGGACCCTTGGTAAGAATCCCCATTCAGACTCTGCATGTTCATGAACATGTCCCCAGAATTTGGGAGGTTAAAAGAACCAGAAGAACCTGGAAAGGAAAGAGTTAAGTGGCTGAATAACAGAGAGCTACACACAACCCTCACAGACCTAGAGGCGGGAAAGGAGGACAGGCACAGGAGGGAAAGGTCTGCACAACATGAAGCATTTCCGGGCTAAGAGGATGGAGAGTAACGGCAAAGAGCTAGGTCCCGAGTCATGTTACAGCTAGGAGAGGCCTACCAATGGGGAAGCTCAATAAGAAACAAAGAGAAAATCAAAATAAACAGCAAAACACCTAGTAGTGGCCTGGCACCATCCCGTTTTATCTCCAGGATCTGGTCATTAAACATGCTCTTCACCATCATTAACTCCATGGTGGACAACTACCCAGAGAAGAAATATTTTTCTGAAGCTCGTTCTAAGCCATAATTCTACCTAACTTCCATCTGTTTTCATGTTCCATTAAAAACCCGGGGGCAGGGGGGGAGAGAGAGAAAGACCATAAAACAAACAGAAAACTCCCCCATTTCTGAATTTTTAAAGATATATATTAATAATATGAATTGCTTCTCAAGTCTATCTGTTTGGACCAGCTGCACAACTTTGTCACTCAAGTTCCCTGTAATTTTAAGATGTTCCTAATTCCATCACAAATGTCACATAAAATTTAGGTATGAGGAGCCAAGATATTGCACCCATGTATTAAGTCCCATATCCCTCACAGCTAACCACCCACCAATCCTAGCAAGCCAGCACAGGTGCTGAGGAAATGCTAAGAAGGGCAGCAGACAAGTCTGTGGCCGCATTAGGTAGAAAGCAGGACTGTACTTCACTCCAACATTCTAGCCTCATTGCACAGCAACAGA
>NW_005871221.1:490821-507200 GCF_000147115.1 Myotis lucifugus
ATCATTTTACAATTTATAATTACATCAAATCAACAGTTGTATACCTTAAACTTATACAATGTTATGTGTCAATTATATCTATCTATCTATCTATCTATCTATCTATCTACTAGAGGCCTGGTGCACAAAATTTGTGCACTCGGGGGGAAGGGGAGTCCCCTCAGCCCGGCGTGTGCCCTCTAGCAGTCCCGGAGAACGGAAGGGATGTCCAACTGCCAGGGAGTGGGCCTAAACTGGCAGTCAGACATCTTTATGTGCCGCCGCGGAGTCGGGAGAGGCTCCCGCCACTGCTGCTGCGCTTACCAGCTGTCAGCCCGGCTTCTGACTGAGCAGCGCTCCCCCCCCCGTGGGAGCCCACTGACCACCAGGGGGCAGCTCCTGCATTGAGCATCTGCCCCCTGGTGGTCAGTGTGTGTCATAGTGACTGGTTGTTCTGTGGTTTGGTCAATTTGTATATTAGCCTTTTATTATATAGGATTGATTTTGGAGAAGAAGGAAGAGGGAGAGATAGAAACATCAATGATGAGAGACAATCATTGATCAGCTGCCTCTTGCATGCCCCCCACTGGGGATCTGAGCCCACAACCCAGGCATGTGCCCTGACTGGAATCAAACCCAGGACCCTTCAGTCTGCAGGCCAACACTCTATCCACTGAGCCAAACCGACCAGGGCTCAATTATCTCTTAAAGCTGCGGGGGTAGGGGGGTGGGGTGGGGGGGTTAAAACTCTTTTCCAAATATAACCAAATTCAACTTCTGTGTTGCCTTTTTACCTTCTTCAACAAGGTACTTCGACCTTTCACTTAGAATCTTCAACTCTGAATTAGAAAAGTCAGATATGGGCAGTCTCACATATGGGTAAGTGCTTGGGACTCAGGGTCTGGTTTCAAATCCACATTCTGCCCCTTACTCTGAGCATTTGGGGCAGGTTACTCTAATTATTTCTGTGTCTCCTCTCATATACAGTATCATCCTCATCGAATTGTTGGGTGCATTATTGATTCTGGCACAGTGATTACCTGATAACTATTAGCTACTACTACCACCCAGGTTTTATCAATGAAGAAACAAGCGATCCAGACTATACACAAATTGCCCAAAATCACAGGGCAAAGTATAATGGATCCAGATTTCAACCTCAGGATTTCCCATCACCCTTTTTCCTGTTGTATAATCAGTTGGGATATGTTTACTGAGTATCTGTTATGGCCAATGCAGTAAGGAAGGCCTCACTTTAGGTTGTCGACAGGTTCTGCGACTTTAAGCAAAACAACGTTGAATAAAACCAACTTTACCCTAGATTAATTGATATAAACAAGATTTAAGTTCCTATGGTATCTCAATGTAATAACAAAATGACATTGAACAAAATAATGTTATTCAAGGACCTGCTTACAGTACTATGTGCCGTGGGGAGATGAAAAAATAAACACGGACCTCTCTTCCTGCCTCGAATTTACAATATGGTTATTATGAAAGCAATGCTAGACACACAAAATAGTCAGCAAACATTGCAGGGCAGTGATGATCACACACCAAGCTGTAGAGTACAGATTCTAAGTGCAGCAGGAAATTGGAGGAAAAGAAGCCCCAGCAGGCCTGGGAAATCAGAGCAGACTCCCGAGGTAAGATGGAACTTGAACTGGACTTCAGCTTCAGTTCAATTCAATTCAATTCAATAGCATTTTTATTGAGACTCCACATTTCAGAAGTACAAACTTCTAGAAGCTGTGTTGATACAAACAAACCAAAAACATAAGCTGCTGCCTTCCTCTCCCTAGACCTCTCCAAGATCCCCTTAATTCCCCTTTCCCTTCTTAACACCTAAACCCCCCTTTGTAGTGAAAGAGGAAGGAGAAACCATTCTAAAGGGAAAGAGGAAAGGAGAATCGAGGAGCGCTGACATGGAAGTGGTGACATCTGAGTGGAGGGTTAACAAGTGAGGAACATTTCTGTGAGGGAGAAGGAGGGAGCAGTGAGAGGTGGGGGGGTGGGGCATGAGTATCAGGGGATGAGCAAGATGAAAGGCACCTGAAGGACTGACGGCTCTGGCTAAGGAACAGGACTGGGGAGAGTGCTCTAGGCAAGGGAAAGCCTGAGGAGGGCTCTGCAGGCTGTCTCATACCCTTCCTGCCCGCCATGGGCTCAGTTAAGTGCCAGCTAAGCAGCGGGAAGACTGCGCTTGAGCCTGAGATTTCTAGAAGTGCAGTGGGGAATGGGTTCTGGTGAGGCCACCTGAGGCCAGGTGAGGCAGCTTTTCCATCCAGGAGCCTGTCCTGTATCAGTGGTCTACACATCTTTTGCTGGAAAACTCCCTAAAGAAATTTTGAAAAATCAGGTACCGGCTCACATATTTTTCCTCCTTTGCACATTTTTAAAGTTAGCGTCTATAATTTTTCATTATAAGTTTATGTAGCTGTAAAAAATGTTATTTCAGTTTGTTATGAATGTTGACATTTTAAAATAAAACAGTGACACTGTTCTTTAAAATGTATCCAACCAAATCTAAGTAGGAAGGCAATTTGATACCCACCATCCATTTTAAAAATACATAAACTTGCTTTTAACAGTTAAAAATTTTGTGTTCTTTTTTGTTCTTAGAAGAGTATTTTCATTTCGTTTCCCTCCCATATTATCTTAATGCAATATATTTTAATGCTCTATGATAGAAATATATGAAAATTGAAAATTTTAAATGTTACTTCCTATAATTATAAGGCTTTACATGTTTAACATATCCTTTTGGATTAAGTTATCATTACAGTTAATCTAAAATTGATCAAAGCAATACAAATACTTGTTTTGATAAAAACTTATTTTGCCCATCAAAAGTAAGGTTTTATTACACATGCATTTCTTAATCAAAATGGTGTGGAGTTATAAAATGCTGATTGAAGGAGGTTTGGATATAATATGATATCTCATATTATCCCTTGCTGGGCACTGGAGAAGTTCCCACGCTTCGGGGCAATAAGCCATTGTACTGGGCGGGAGCATCCCTTTCATAAAGTGGAAAAGGCCAATGGGAAAGGGGAGGAGGGAAAAGGAAACGCACACATGCTTCCCACCACAGCAGCGTTCCGAGGCACCTGGGTTTAGGAGGAGCACTTACACACCTAAGGAAAGCTGGCCAGTGAAACCCTAACACCAGGCGCGCCCTAGTCCCCTTTGGAAAATCTTCACTTCCGTTGTGGCGCATTTATACCCCAGTTCAGACTGCTGTCTTAAGTGAGCAGACTAGCTCTGACTACATTTTAACTTCTCTGTGTGAGAGCCCCTTGGATGGGGTGTGCCTAGTAAAAACCTTCAGCTACAAAAACAGGGCTCACGCAGGCAACCACTTCTATGTATTGCAGAGACTTTTTAGAGTTAGACAATGAACAAATCTGCCAGCTTCAGGAGCTAAAAAACAGTCCGATTAGAGAAATCAACCTAATGGGGTAGATACAGTTTACTTATTATTTAGTATAACCTTTCCAGAGAGTAAGCTAGCAAATATGTATATACCCTCTGACTCAGCCTCACTGAGAACTTGTCTAGAAGAAATATTTAGAAATATATGTGCCAAAAGATTTGCTACAATCCCACATTTAATAGCTGAAAAAAGAGATTAATTTATAACACTTCTGTATAGAATATGATCATTGACTGAAAATCATGTTAGGAAGAATATTTACATTCATAATATAAAGAGGATAAAAGGGGCAATTTCTTTCTTTGCATACAGCATAAAGAACTTTGTGGGGGTAAAAATAGTCACGTATAGCCCTGGCTGGATAGCTCAGTTAATTAGAGCATCATTCCGATATGCCAAGGTTGGGGGTTCTAATCTGGGTTAGGGCACATACAAGAATCAACCAATGAATGCACAAATAAGTGGAACAACAAATTGGTTTCTCTCCCTCCCTTCCTCTCTGTCTCTCTCTCCCTCTCTCAAATCAATTTAAAAAATAGTCATACATAGACATACGTAGCTGGGCACATGTACACATATACACACATGCATGTGTACACAGAAAAAATTACTAGGAAACACATACTAATCTTTTAGAGTAGATTTATAAGAAATTTCTATAATTTGTAGGAAACCTGGGTTTTTGTGTTTTCCTGTATGTTTTCAAGTATTATCCAAAGAGATTTCAGATAAGGAATATTTTAAATCAGAAAAAATGTACTTTCCAATGGAAAAGGGAACCAATCTGCTTTTTAAAGCAGAACTCATTTAACAATCTTTAAGAATGAGAGTGCCAGGCCCCGGGCAGCGCACACAGCTCCAGGAACCAGCAATTCCACTCCTGTATTCTATCTGGAGGATGGGATTCAGGCCCAAGAACTCTTGAAATAATTAAAATCAGACATTTTGTAAATCTCAAGTGATTAAAATTTCCCAGACTGCTTTGCATTTAAGAAAAACTCCATGCTCAAATTAAAAAGCTAAGCCATCTACAATGTCTGTACTGTCACTGAAAGGCAATTTTTAAATTAGCATTAGTTGCATCTTACATTTCAAATTCTATCACTACACTTATTTATCATTTAAATAACAATGTTAAATTTTTAAAAGAGAAAAATTATTACGTAAAAACTTAATCTTCGAGAGGCAGAAGTGCGGAACTTTAGCGCTCCTCCTTAGTTTTGCTTCCCTGCATAAAACACATTGGGGAGAGGATCAGCACTTGTTTGGAAAAGAAGCAGCTGACACTAAAACATCATTATTGAGATTAGCAAACTAAAAATTTATGAAGCACAAATCTTAGAAAAATATGTGATTGTGGTTCCCATGTTTACTTGTGCTGCACACTTTATGTTCTGTGCCTAATTAAATGCAACAGATTATGAAATGTTGAAATGCCAAGTCGGGTATAATGGAACATGTAGCATATTTACATGGTAAACAATTTTACCTCTAATAAATAGTTTCTTCCTAATCAATATGTTTTCATCCCCATTATGTGATTCAATTTGAAATGAGGGATAGAAGCAAGAGACTGCTCAATTTTTTATGTTAATGGTGTTAATAAACTAAATCTCATTCTACTCCTCGCCCTCCCAAGGATGCACACTCAGTGTTAGGACAGAAAGGCTGGACATACTGTACATAACCACATGTGTGCATTCCAGACGGCAGCTGAGCAAAGCCTTAGGAGCCAGACAGACCTGTGTGTGAACCCCAGCTCTGTGATTTCCCCTGTGTTGCCTTGGTCAGGTCATGTCATCTAATGTTCTCCTTTCCTGATGTACAAGACGGGATAACGATGCCTACTACTCACAGGGCTGTCATGAACATTACATGAGACAACATGTTAAAATACACAGGACTATGCCTGAGATGTACTAGGCACCTAATAAATGTTACCTCTCCCCTTTCTGAGAACAAACAAGCAACAAGAGCAACACAGCCAGGCCAGTGTGACACAATGGGTTGAGCATTGTCCCATGGATGAAGAGGTCGCTGGTTCGATTTCGGGTCAGGGCATATGCCCTGGTTACAGGATCAATCCTGGGTGTGCAGGAGGCAGCCAATCGATGTTTCTCTATCATCAATATTTCTATCTCTCTCCCTCTTCCTTCCTCTATCTCAAAAAAATAAAAAAGAATCAATAAAAACAGGTGTGTTTTTTTTAAAAGAGCAACAACAAAGCCCTCTTGCTTTCTGTAGACAAAGGTCAGGTCTCCCTTTTCACAGGAGCTTTGAATTCTGGGGAGAGCCAGTCCATGTTCCCAGTGCTGGTGGGATAAAGGCTATGAGGACATGGAACAGCCCATCAGACCTCAGAGGGAAGGCAGGGGAGGGTTGGGGGGGAGGGCAAGAGACCAACCAAAGGATTTGTATGCATGCATATAAGCATAACCAATGGACACAGACAGTAGGGGGGTGAGGGCAGGTGCTGGGGGGTGGGAGTGGCAGGGAGAAGTAAATGGGAGAAAAAGGAGACATATGTAATACTTTCAACAATAAAGAATTTAAGTTAAAAAGAGAGAGAGAGAGAGAGAGAGAGAGAGAGAGAGAGAGAGAGAGAGAAGGGGGTGCTCAGCATAATAAACTTCCTAGCAGAGGAGAATATAGAGCTCCTGTCTGCACATACCTGCCGGGCTACTCCTCTGCATAAGGAGCTGGTATTACCTATGCCTCCTTGTCCCTCCTCGCTCCTGCCCCAACATGACAGCCACTTGCATGACAATGCACTGGACCTAGAATCTGTAGGAAACCTGGGTTTATAGCCTACTTATACCTATATTTACAACAGCAGCCATAGATGGAGACTGCATTATGAGCCAGCCATTGTGTCAGGAACTTTACATCAATTATCTTATTTAGATAAGACCCAGGGTTACTAACGTAGGAACAGAGTCAGAAACTGTATGTAACTTGCCTGAGGTCACACAGCCTTTGCTGTGCTTTTCCACTATCCCTTATCTAGTAGGAACTTCTAAATTAATACTCTTAATTTTAAAAATTCAAAAAATATTTACTCAATTTTATTTCTTCTCCATTGTATTAAATGGCTAAGGCTATAAAAGTATATTCTACCTTTTCAAAAATAAAATATTTTGGCTCTTTTATTTTTAAAATGTTGGCTAGCCCAAGAATCCAAATCATCTGTTTTCTTTTTAGAAAATAAGTTCCAAATTCCTAACAATTGTCTTAAAAATCACCTTGAAACACAACCCACTTCTAATGGGAGAACTGAACAATAGAAATTCAGTTTCCATAGTATTTGAAATAATTTAAAACAGATTCACTTGTCAAGTACTATATTTTTTTTATTTGAGGCTGTGAAACATTTTATTGCCATAATGTACTGACACCCTCACAGTCTGGCTTTGCCCTTTCTACTCTATGCATGATAGACTGATAAGTACTCATGACATTCACAAAGAGGTTCATCTGCAAAAGTATATAAAACGTCAGCCTCCCGGCCACAGCACATAGAAAAGAGATGACACCATTCGTCTCCCTAAAACACGTGCTGAGGGGCAGTTCTAAATGACCACAGATGATATTTTCAGTTAAAGATGCTTTTCTTTAAAATTCTCTCGTTTAAAAAAATAAAATGTGCTAGGTGTACAACTGAATAGGTTCCTGCATAGGCTCCATGGAAAGCCTTTGGCAGATTTTGGAACACTGAGAACTCAACTGTGAAACTACCTCCCATCAGCTGCACTGAAAGGTGGAGCCATTTACCAGGCGACACACCAGCATCCCAGAACTAAACTCAAGAGCACTCTTTAATAAACAATAATGGGCCAGATTTTTTGTCTAGATAAGTGTCATGTCAATCTAATTCCTGTAAATGAAAACATCAAAGTTTATTCAGTGTTCTATAGTCAAGCCTTTTGTTTCATGGAAACCCTTATTGAGTCAAATACCAGTCCCTACCAAATACATACCCCAGTTTTCTTTACTTCTTAAAAATCCAGAAATTTTCACTGAATTTATTTAAAATGTCCTCAAAAGATATATTACCCTTTCAACATACATAATTCTAAAAACAAATCGCATACATTTTTAGAGTAAAAAATACAACAAGGGTAGGTAGGTCTATTCAAAGACGAATAGACATAACCCCACTTGCCAAACCCTGGCCATTCCATGCCCCCCAGGCTCTCACCTTTGTGGAGCCTATGAAGGGTTGGGGCTGCCTGCACACTGTTTAGCTGGAGGGCAGAGCAGAGCCTCTGTTCCCTCTTTCTTTTGGCACCTTTACAAGGCTCTGAATGCACAACATACCCAGCAAGAAAACTGGTTTGAATGGGTGACAAATTTGCATTTAGCAAGCACTAATGATATGCCCGGCCCTGTAACATATGATCTCATTTAGCCCTCAAACCTCTGATGAAAATATCATTATCCTAATTCTACAGATCAAACAATAGAAACTTCAGGTTAAATAATTAGCTTAAGGTCACACTGCTACTTAATAATGGTGGAGTAGAGTCTGAGTGACTTTTCTGCATCTTCCTATACTAAGTACAATCATCTGGAGTTAAAGTATCAATTTCTCAAAATGAGTAATAAGAAATGATAGTACCACTGCCTAAATGGAATGCAAGTAACAAAACTTAGTTTTGGTTAAAAAAATCTGGAGTACCTCCAGGGTCGTATTTCCTAAATATCTAACTTTAGGGAATCAAGAGGGAGAAAATGAAACTATTTATATTACTTTAACATTGGTTCTCAACCTTCCTAATGCCGCGACCCTTTAATACAGTTCCTCATGTTGTGGTGACCCCCAATTTCATTGTTACAAATTGAACATAATTAAAGCATAGTGATTAATCACAAAAACAATATGTAATTATATGTGTTTTCCGATGGTCTTAGGCAACCCCTGTGAAAGGGTCGTTCGACCCCCAAAGGGATCGCGACCCACAGGTTGAGAACTGCTGCTTTAGAACTTTTCTCCCTTGATCTTCAGCCCAGTCATCTGACAAGGTCCCGGTGGGGTTATGGTAACCCATTAGTTCTTTTACCCTCTTCCACTCCTGGGCTCAGGGCTTAGCTAGGGCAAATCACAAGCCCAGGCCATTGGATTGCCTCTGATCATACCTCAACCCAGAATTCTTTATCTCCCATAATTAATTTCATAGCACTTATTACCATAACATTCAAATTCATATCCAATTATTTACCCAATCTCCAAAATATCAGTTCTACCAACAAAATACTTTCAAATCTATCCCTATTTTCTACTATCAGTGGCCTAATTTGAATCTTCACCACCTCTTGCCTGAATTATACCAATAATTTATGTAGTCACTCTCATCCTATTGGTTCCCCCTAAAATTGACCTTACAATCTGGTGCTAGGATTATCTTTCAATCTAATCACATACCTCAACCCAGAATTCCTTATCTCCCATAATTCATTTCATAGCACTTACCACCATCCTATCTAACATCCTATCTAATAATAGACAATCATGGCAATTGACCGTACCTTCGCTACACCTCCCATTGGCTAATCAGCGAGATACGCAAATTAACCGCAACAAAGATGGCGGTTAATTTGCATACGTAGGTGCAAAGCGGCGGGGCGAAGGCTTGAAGGCAGCTCCGGCCAGAGCAGCGAAGGCTTGAAGGCGGCTCCAGCTGGAGCGAAGGCCTGGGTCCCGGGTGCCAGAGGAAAACCGGTTCCGGCAGCCAAGGGAAGGGAAGGCCTATTGCACGAATCTTTTCATGCAACAGGCCTCTAGTAACATAATAATTGCATATGTTATTATTTATAATTATATATCTCAATTATCCTTCTCTCCTCATTAGAATAAGCTCCACAAGGACAGAATCTGTTGTACTCACTGTGATATGTAGCATAGTAATCAAATCACTAGTTGCATAAATACTGTTGAATAAATTAATTAATTAATGCAAAACAGGCATGTAAACTGATCAACCTCAAAATTGCAGGCACAACTGCAGACATCTAAATATTTAAATACCATAATTGCAGACCTTCCCCAATCAAGCTCAAGCTGGACTTCTTCAACATTCATTGAGTGTCTATGTGCTGTACCTTGTGTTAGGTGTTTAGAATATAGTACTGAATAAGACCGTAGTCCCTATCAACATGAAATTCACCATCTATTTGGGGAATAGCATTAAACAATTCATTATTTAGTTATAGAACTGACACTTGAAATGAGCGTTGAATAGTAATTAATAAGATATCTATCTTTGTGTAGCAATGACAGGGTTAGGCCATTCAAGGCAAGAGAAATAGTATAATCATTTTTATTGTTACATCTTCTTACTCTGTGGTAGGCATTCTGCTAGGTGCTCTACATATTTTATTGAACCAAATTTCCCATAACCCTATGAAATACATGCTATTTTTATCCAAATTATATATATGAGGAAATGAGACACAGTAGGTTAAATGACTTGCTCAAGGTCACAGAGCTAATAAACTGGAAGACTTTCCTTATCCTCTCAGTAGGACATAAACCCATAGGCACCTGTGCACTCTCCCAGGTAACTTTTGTCTCCTCTCAGTAACATGCTTGTCTTCCCCAAGAGATTTGACATTTCTAAGGCTAAAGAACCCTATCTTATTCATCTTTGTTTGCCACAGTGCCAAGCACAATGCCTCGTACACAACAGAGACAGACCTCTAAGCCCTCAGGCTTCTAACCAAAGAAGTCACTGGTAGGAGATGAGAGGAGAGGAAAGTAAGGTCTCAGAGTGTTTGTTCCCCTGACTCCCTCACTGTAATACTGCCTTGACTTAAGGTCTCAGTTACTGTTCTCCATGCACCTCTACGTCTTGGTTGGGTAACAGAACCAAGCATTACTAGTATTATCCTTTGTGGTTTCCCTACACTCTGTCTATACTTCTGTCATAGTCACTTTATTAAACTCTCCTCAAATTATTCTAATTTACGTGTGCCATCTGTTTTCTGCTGGGACCCTGACTAATATATTGGCCTATTGGTCTGACATGCCTCACAGAAGCAAGGCCATGGAAAGGTGAGATGTAATGATCAGGGACAGGCATAAGGAGAGACTGACGGGAATACTCACAAGGAAAAAATAGGCAAAAGAAGGTGAAAGGACAAAAACCAGAGGGACCATGATTCTGATTATGGCTTCCTGTATGGTATAGAAAAACTCAAAAACTACACCTAAGGTGGAAACAGTCTCTATCTCTCCTTAGTTTGGGCATCATGTTAAACGAGTATTGGAGATTCCCTTTAAAAGTCAACTGTAAAGTAAATATAATACCTGACATCACTGGAGTAAGCTTTAGGGACCATGCTAATTATAGTGCTGATTGTAGAGAACAACAACAAAAATATCAGAGGCTTCCCTTGTTTTCTTTAAATCTTGCAGATATTCCTTATCTGTACTCAGCATTACAGCATCCTCAAAGCTCCCATCTTTTTCAGCCAGCTCCTTTGTTCTCTGCACACTGTTTAATGATATCCCATCTCCACCAGGACACACAATCAGAGCCTTTACAGAACAGAGGGTCTGCAGCCTTCTTTTAAGACAGTGTGAAAGAACCACTTTAACAAATAGCTGCCATTTTCCTTCAACTTGTCTCCAGTTTACCAATTGCATACTCACAGCACAATCTATTTCTGCCTTCTATCTACCGCCAAAGTAACTGAAAAGGCCTTTATGGATAGCTGAAAAAGATACTGTAATTTGATAGTCATCTTTTCCCTTGTTCTAATTATTATTTTAACAGGCTTCTTCTTATTTTAATACATTTTTTTAATAAGGAAATCTTACTTACAAATTTTAATTAGCTTAGTGAATACTCACTGCTTTGGAATAAGTAGTTTAATGAGTAAGGAGATCTCAGACTACTAACTAGCCTAGAGTCTCTGAAGTAGCTGGGGGGAATGATGCAGCCTTAGTGATATAAGCCCTGGCCTGTGCCTCACAAACCAGGACTCTGCAGCTGAGGCCTCAGGGACAGAGGAATCACACTGCCTCTTGCTGGAAAAATGTAAAAATCCAGTTTCTTCCTTTTTATCAAGAACCTCTGTGTAAGAACCTCCAGCCCTCCAGAAGACCTGTGTCTCTTGTCAAATCATTAATTTCTGTGAACATCAGTCTCCTCATCTGTAAGGGTTTTAGGCACTTTTCTTCATACCAGACTATTTATAAAAGTGCATCTTGTGCACCACTGTAAAGGTTCCAAAATACGTTAGCTGAATAAACGAATGAATGAAAGAATGAATCTTAATGCTGCCAATTAACCTTCTTACCATTTCAGGTTTTCATCTGTTAAAAAAAAAGCCAATCTTTTCTTTACAGTACATTTCAATTAGACTAGCAATGAAGAATAAGTTAATATTTTTCATTCTAAAAACTTCTAGCACAGAAAGTACAGCCAGAATTATTTAAATTCAAAATTGGAATCAGGAGAACAATGGAGATTTTTGTGACTTGCTAACTTGAATAATCAGTGCAAGTTAGCTCTATTCCAAAAAGTAAAAGCATATTAATATCTGCTCCACTAACTAAGAATATGTGACAATTTAAGTATGATTCTCAGGGCTTATGACATTTGAAATAATTTCTTCTTTTGTGAATTTTCAGGGTGTTATGTAAAAGGGGAACTCCAGCTTAATCAAACCAAGCCTTAGGACAGCAGAGATTTCAAATTCTGAGATCTGCCTATAATTCCATATTAAGGATATTTATCTTTATAATATATTAGCATAAATTAATGTAGGACTAATAAAAATTGTAAATTTTTTACTTACTTATGCCTATTTATATATTATAATATACAGTAAATTTTTAAAACTACTATATTAATACGTCCAAAACCAAACTCCAGATCTTTCTCTCCCCAAAACCTGCTCCTCCCCAAACCTTCCCCAACACATTTCATGACAAGTCCATCCTTCCACTGCTCAGGCCAAAAATTAGTCATCCTTTACTCTCTCTTCTCTTACATCCTAATCTAATCTAATCTATCAGAAAACCTCTCGCTATCCCTTCACAATTATCTGGAGTTCAGCCACCTCTCATCACCTCTACAACTATTATCCTGGCCCAAGGCACCATCATCTTACTCAGTGATAGGCAGTGGCACTCTACCAGGTGTCTCTGCTTCCCCTTGCTTTCAGGGTCTATTGTCAACAAAGCTGCCTTGGTGACCCTGTTAAAATTAAGTCAGTCATTCCTCAGTTTTCCTTAAAAGCTCAAGTTATTACCATCCTATAGAATAAAAGCCTAATATGCTAAGTGTCTGGTCGTCCGTTCAACCAATCAAAGTGTAATATGCTAATGATATGCTAAGGCCACTCAACCGCTCACTATGATGTGCACCAGGGGGCAGTCGACCAGTTGCTATGACATGCACTGACCACTAGGGGGCAGAGATTCTGACCAGTAGCTTTCTTTAATAACCTATTAACTTGCTGCTGGGGTCCGGCCGATCAGGACTGAGCAATACACAGCCGGACACGGCCTGGAGCCCTCCTGCGGTCCCTCCCCGGCCCCGATCGTGCACCAGTGGGGTTCCTTGGCCTGGCCTGTGCCCTCTTGCAATCTGGGACCCTCGGGGGATGTTGGAGAGCTGGTTTTGGCCTGATCCCGCAGGCCAGACCGAAAGACCCCACTGGTGCACGAATTCATGCACTGGGCCTCTAGTGGTCTATAAAACCCCTGCATCATTTGGACCTCACATTCTCTTTGACTTCATCTCCTATTATTTCTACCACCTGCTCAGGCCACTTTTACCTCAGATGTTTGCACTTACTGTTCCCTCTGCCTGAATGTTCTTCACCAATTCGCCACATGGTTTGCTAATTCATCTCCTTCAATCTTTACTAAAAGATGTTATCTTAGGAGGGGCTTTCTTTAATAACTTATTAAAAATTGCACTCTTTGAATTTCCTGTTCCCTTTCCCTTCCTTTATTTTTCTCCATTAACACCTATCACTTTCTTATTTATCATCTCATTTACTTATTTTATCTGTTTATATCCCCCAGGAAAATGTAAGTTCCATGAGGGCATGTTTGTTGTTGTGTAAGTAAACTTTAGTCAAGTAAAAATACATATATACAAAAAAGAAACACACATCATATAGAACTTGATAAATTTACATAAAGTTAATACACCCATGGAATCATTGTTTAGATCAGGAAACAGTCCACTTTCCAATCACTATTCTCCTAAGGGAAAATTTCTGGATTTTAAATTTAATTGTATTTTAGTATGATGTATATTTTAAACAATGTTTAAAATATATATATATATATATATATTTTAGAAATTAGATAACATGTCAGGTCTAGAACATTTTCTGCTTTTAACTTTCTAAACAATATAAACAAAAAGGATACTAAATTTATTTTTTTTTAAATATATTTTTATTGATTTTTTTACAGAGAGGAAGGGAGGAGGGATAAAAGAGTTAGAAAACATTTGATGAGAGAGAACATTGATGAGAGAGAAACATTGATCAGCTGCCTCCCGCACACTCCCCATTGGGGATGTGCCCGCAACCAAGATACATGCCCTTGACCAGAATCGAACCCGGGACCCTTGAGTCCACAGGCCGATGCTCTATCCACTGAGCCAAACTGGTTAGGGCAAGGATACTAATTTAAATAATTTTTTTTTTTTTGTATTTTATTGATTTTTCACAGAGAGGAAGGGAGAGAGATAGAGAGTTAGAAACATCGATCAGCTGCCTCCTGCACACTCCCCACTGGGGATGTGCCCGCAACCAAGGTACATGCCCTTGACCGGAATCGAACCTGGGACCTTTCAGTCCGCAGGCTGATGCTCTATCCACTGAGCCAAACCGGTTTCAGCAGGATACTAATTTATAAGGTTAGTAACTGATGCCTTCAAGAGTTAAAATGACATCATTGTTCCCATTCAGTGGTGTAGGGTAAAGGAGTTGTTGAGGGGAAATTAACTTTTTAGGCAGGAAAAGAGTAAAAAGGAGAAGAAAAAATCAGAATTTAAACTGATCGTTGAAATTATGCATTTGAAAGGCTGACCTGGGAGAAATAAGACTAGGAAATGCTTTTTAGACAGAGTAATATATCTGTGTCTATGTTATTTCTACCACTAAAGCATCTACTAAAAAAATTTTAAAACCTAACGAAGTCATTTTTCTATAGAAAACAAGTGAAATGATTAAGTAATTAATTTAGTAATTAAGTAAGTTGTTGTTTATTAAAATCACTGGTAAATGGGTTCCTATCCTACTTTAGAAGGCAAGCAAAACCTCCCTGGTTTAGAATAGTCAGAGGAAACTTTTCCCTCACTTATTACACAGCAGTATGTTAAGCAAACCCTACATTGCACACAAAATGCTAATACTCCAACTAATGAAAAACCAGGAGCATCTCAGTTTTTGAAAAATGTGTATGATCTGTGTTATTTTCCAATGGTAAGTATGTTATAGAAATAAAAAAGAAAGAAAAGAAGAGGAACCACAAAAACACATTATTTTAAATTGGGCTTGCAAACATTAGACTTCTAAGTCAGAATGCTGTTAAGAAAGCCAGAAAACCAGGCTTGGCATCATCAGCTGGTGTTCAGCATGAGCCCAATCCTTTCACTAATGTTTGGAGAAATGCACACACACCAGAAAACACCCACTTGACATAAGTGCACTTTTAATTTCACCTGCCCTGTCTAATCCAGCAAATTATATGGTTCCTTAGTATTTCAAGTGGCAATGAGTACTACATAACCCAGATAGTAATGTTTTATAAAATGCATGTTTTCATAAGCTGGTAACTCAAATTGACTATATTCCATTTCAATCTGAGGACCACCCCCCCACAAAAGAAAAAATCAAGAAATACCACTATTTCATAGGACAATGACAATAAATATTAAATAAAATATTAATTATAAATCTAAGTTTAGAGGTTCTATGGAAACTAATGCCAAGACAAGAGCTGGATAACATCTTCAATCCAGTCCCTATTCCCTCAAATAACATTGACTTTCATTGGAATGTGAAGGGGATCTTTAGTATCTTGCACTTCAGATGCACGAGCAGGAGTATTTATTTAGAAACTACTTAAAAATTTTTGTGTTATGTGACCTCTAGGAAACATTGAAATTTCTGGCAAGAGTCAGCTTTTCCTTAAGCTCCACTGCAAAAACAGGTTGGTAACTATTACATATGCATAGTATAAAGAAATAATATTCAAATGAAAATCTATAAGCATCAATATGAATATTTAAATAAAACTGTATTTTCAAGCCAATGCCAATTGGATATACTTATTTTTAAAGGAGGTACAGTTGTTTATTTGTGTTGCCAATCCTTAATCTAAATATCAGTATACCTGCTTAAAATGAAATGTATTTTTGTTAGATAATGACAACTTCAGGGCTACAATTTATTAAAAATAGACCTTTAAAACAAAATACAAAACAGTGAAAGGAATGAACTTAATTTTTCTGTTTAATGAATAACAAGAAAGCACAGAAATCACTGGGACCCAAATATCATAATAGCAAGGTTATCAAGAAAGTACTTGGTGAATTCCTCAAAGCTTTCCTGGTGCATGGATTCATGCACATTGAAAGGAAATTAATTAGAAGAAATATTTTAATATCGCTATTCACCCTTTCTCTATAATAGAAGTGTCAACCAAATTCACGATTGACAATGACAGATCAAAACACATGCGTGCGATCGGCGCCAGAGAGAGCTTTATATGTATCACGCATGCGTGAGTCAACTTAGCCATTTTTATATATACTAGTGGCCCGGTGCACGAAATTGGTGCACGGGGGGGGGGGGGGGGGGGGCCCCCAGGCCCGGCAGGACCCCCTCCCAATTGGGGATTGTGGGTCCCAAACCCCCCCCCGCCTTGCCGCCTGGATTGCCCCAAACACTTTTGCTTGCAAGCTGGTCAACCCCAAATGGCCCCCCCCCC
>NW_005871221.1:507300-561416 GCF_000147115.1 Myotis lucifugus
CCCCAACTGGCCCCCCTGCCAGCCTGCTCGCCCCCAACTGCCCCCCCCAACTGGCCTGATCACCCACAACTGCCCTCCCCTCTTGGCCCCTAACTGCCTCTACCTCAGCCCCGCCACCATGGCTTTGTCCAGAAGAACATCTGGAAGGTCTCCTGGAAGTCTCCCAGTCTAATTAGCATATTACATTTTACATAAATAAAAAATAAACTTGCTTAATTAGACCCGCTTTCTGATTTAGCTAAACTTTTTCCAGCCCTGTGAAGCACCCCCCACTTCTCTTTCAGGTAATTATCAGCAACACAGCAGTAAATATCAACATGAAGCAGATTATTATTTTAGATCACAAATTGCAGGGAGAACAAAGGGTAAAATATTTAACTTTAGCAGTGTTTGACTATATTCTGCACAGTGAGAAAACCTGAAGTCATTTCCACCGTTTCTTACTTTTCAGTCAGGTCAAGTTTCTAAACTTTGTAAATCTGTTTTTTGACTAATGAAAAGAAAATAGAATTCTACCGAGTCTCCTTTCTACCTACTCCAGGACTTCTGTGAGAATCAAATGAGATGAGGCATGTGAAAACGCTTCACAAACATTTGGTTAAACTGTAAAATGTTTGCACCTGGCTATAAAGCAAGTCGGGTTCTTGGGCTGAAGAAACTTCAAGGAGGCTAGTTGCTAGGGAGAGGAAGCTGGGCATTGCTACATGATGTCATTACCCGGCGCCCACCGTCAACCATTTCCGGGTTGGGCTGGGCCCCGCATTTCGCGCCATGGGGTCTTGGCAGCGTTGGCTGCGATCTGGTGGGGTGTCGCTCTGGGGTGGTGGAGGGGCCTGTGTCCCACTTGGGGGAAGCCAAGTGTTGGTTTGTTGGCAATAGGTCTGTGGTGCCATTTATTTTTAAATGGCCAGTGCACGTCATGGCAGTTCCTGCGTTGAGCGTCTTCTCCCTGTTGGTCAGTGAGCATCATAGCTACTGGTCGAACGGAGAGACACTTAGCCTTTTATATATATAGATTTCCTTTCAGCAACCAGTGAATTGGTTTCTCACTGGAGGAAGCTTCAGCCAGTCATCTGAATTGGGAAAAGTAGGACTACATGCCACTAAACTATCTCTTCCCATGGCATGTTTATGTCCTTTCTATCAAAGATTTACACTAGGGTGGTGGGTGACTATCTTGTCTTCTTACCACTTAGGTTTTAAAAAAAATTAAACTTAAAAACTTGAATAAAAATGTGGAAATATATATATGTTTTCTTTATGTCTTCTCTGATGATTAAACATTTGGATATGAAATTTGGCGAGAATGCTCTGAGGAAAGAACAGGGTTTGTATATTACTGGGGAAACAAGACAGACCCATGAAGTCCTCGCTCACCTGTGACACTGTGATGCTGCATTTCTTGGCCAGCTCCTCTTTGGCTTCTTCACTGGGGTAGGGGTTGCTGAGGTGTGAGTAAAAATATTCATTCAAGATTTCTGTGGCTTGTTTACTGAAGTTACGCCTTTTTCGTCTATGACAAAAAACAAAAAGAATTGTAGTTATAATAAGCACTAACCAAAGAGAGATATATTAATTAGGATCATACCAAAAAAAATAGATTTCTATTTTTAAACATTCTTGGGGTCTAATTTATCAATATGGTATTATAAATTATGCTCTTGGCATCCTCCAAAGCACTAGCCAACGCATTTTAAGACTTAGAATCACTAAGAAAAATACTAGAATGGTGAAGCACTATTAACTTCATTCTTTAATTTATTCAACAAATATTTACTAAGGATCTAATGTGTTCTAGATATTTAATAAAGATTCAGTTGGAACAAAACAGATAATACCTACCAGAGAGTTTATAGGAGATTGGAGGGTTAAGGTGAAAAGTAGAAAGTTAGGGGAAAAAAAGATATTAGACAAGTATCACAGAAATAAATAATTACAAATTGTGGTGACCATATCAAGTACGATGAAGGGAAAGCATAAGATATAATGAGAGTGTATCAGAGGGGAACCTAACAGATTATGGTGTCAGGAAAGGTTTCCTTGAAGGAGTGACATTTAATCTGAGACCTGGAGAATGTGTAGGAGTCAGTCAAAGAATAGAGGGAGGAGAAATGAGTAAAGGAAATGGTCCTGTATCCAAAAAGAGGTTGAAAAGTCCAAAGGGCTAAAGAAATCTGGATCACAGTAAAAATTAGAATATGTGTGAGATGAATCTGGAAGGATAGGCAGGGGCCAGATTATGTAGGCTTAGTGAGCCCCATAAGAATTTTTGGTGGCAGTTTTTTAAGTTATTAGTTTTTAAAATCAGTACTTTTTAATGGAAACAACATGACCCATTAAAATAACTAAGTTTAATGAGAAAAAAAGGAATTTTTTGATTTTATTTTACTAGGAGAAAGCTATTTAAAGATTTTCAATCTTTTTTTAAAAAAGATTTGTTCTGACTGCTAATAGTGGGAGGAGGACATGAAAGGAAATACAGATATATTTAAGGAGACAACTGCAATGGTCAAATTGAGAGATGATGGTAACAGCATAAGGTAAGAGTAATGGAAATAAAAAGATTCAAGCTCTATTTGAAAGGTAAAACCAATAGGACTTGATGATGAGTTGGGAGGGGGAAATGGGTGGAGAAAACAGAAAAGGAAGGTAAGGAAAAAAATACATCAGGGGTTTCTAGATTTGTCTGTTTAAGCAACTGCCTAGACTAAGGTAAGATTTGCTCACAGAGAAACACTAGGGGAGGAAAATATTTATTTACTGGGAGAGAGGTGGCAGAATGTCAGGAGACCAAGTATTTATTAACAATTTACATCAAATAGCAAAAATGCAATTTGTTACTAAGTTTTTAAAGAATTCCAGCCTGAAAATTAGCATTTGTCAGACTTCACCTTAAATCAGATTCTCTAGTAACTGAAATATACTTTCCCCAAATAACTTTCTTCCAAATAATCTTAATGATCTTCTCACTTGTGATATGCTACACTCAGAAAAGACAGTCAGTAGGCAGTTGTAAATGTGTAGACCCTTATGAGATTCTTCTAGTTACAATGATGCCGCTATCATGGGAGGTTAAGCGTGTCATCTGTGTCTCAACATCAAGGAAGAGTCCAGGGAGCAAGAAATCTAGGTCTGATCCAAACATCTCAAGTTATCAAACCTAAAATTTCTTATTTCAAAACTGTGGAAGGTTAAACCACTGTTTCCTAAGGGATGAAGAAGAGAATCAAGACCTATTTGGGGATTAAAATCAACAGGATTCGATGATTAATTGGATGGGGAGATGGTAAGGGAAGACAGAGAAGGGGAGGAAGATATACACCAAGAACAACAATTAGCATTTTTGCAGGAGTCATGCATGGCTTGAAAAGAAAACAAAGCCCTGACCTGGGGTACTCTGAGGCACACTCTGAGTAGGTGGTTCGGTGAGTAGGGTGGAAAACATCTAGAATAAGTACTGAAACTGTCAAGCCTACCGATAGCTACCTGGTTCACAGATAATGCTTATTGAGAAGAAGAAGGGACCAAGGGCTGATACAGGGACCTGCTAAACTAGGAGCAAATGGTAGTTAAATTAGGTGGCAGATGTTCCTTATCTGGCTCTAAGGAAGAGCTCTGGCATGAAGAACCGTTCCACACACCTTGTTTTCCAGTTGAGAAGCTAACTTAGTTATTTTCTCTAATACTGTAAAATTTGGATGATAATTATCACCTGTCAGATTCCAAGGACGAAAAAGCCAAATGAAATAGACACTCCTTTCCAAAGCTGAAGATAGATCACAAGCTTTAGCAATGCTCAAGAGGCAACCCTGCAGAGGCAGCATGCAGTAGCAACTTGACAATTCTTTTATTCTGTTATCTGGTAGGTCAAACACACCATATACAACTTATCACCTAATTCCTGTGGAACTTGGCGAAAGCTTCAGGTAAAAGGGAAATCTTCATCCTTACAGAAGAAACTGATAGGCTTTCTTACTTGATTTGGAAAAACAGACTTTGGGGCTTTGTGGTCACCTCTATTAACTAAAATACCACTTCCTTCTTAGGAGCATCAGTATTTCCAACTATTTTCTTATAATGTAAACAAGCAATGTAAAATCAAGAAATTCTTAGAAAACAAGCCTTTGTTAAAACAGAGTTACAGACTGAAAGTTATCCTTAAAAATACTTTTTTAGTATCAGATTTCAAAGGCCACATCTTCTAAGTCATTAGGAGCAGCACTAATCCTATTTCCCATGTCACCAAATTGGAAGCTAATACACTACTACTCCCAGACAAGAGGCTTGACAGCACAGACACCATGAGGCGAATTACCTGTCCATCGTAGAGAAGAGCTCTTACAGCCAAATTAACAAAGTATCTAAAACCAACTAACCATTTTTATAGGAAATAACATACAAGGAGTAAAAAGGGGGGGAGGGGAGGAAAGCCACGCAATAGATTTGTGGCCTTACATACCTGGCATCAAGGAACCTTGATCTTAAAATCATAACTGCTTCACAAGTGCTTTGTTTGAGCTGCATCTGAATGGAACTAAATTTTCGATGGATGATGCCCACCATCCTTTCAATCTCTTTTGGGGAAATGGGACGTGTTCTACTCTGCTCTCGGAGAAGGTTCATCACATGTGTAGTGAATTCATTACATGCCTGTAAGGGAGGAAAAATCACTCTTTAGAAATCTGGTATTTTATATGATCACATCCAGACATTAACTCATTTGAATTTCTACCTCATTTGCAGTTGCCAATGGCATGATACAGTGGGTAGGGTAAGATGAAAACTAAGACACTGGTGAAATGGCAGTGGTAGTTAGCGCAACAAGAATTCTGAAACTGAATGGCCAGACATGCAAGGGAGACACTGCACTCAACTGCCTTTCCCACTAACCTTGTCCCAGTTCCAAAATGAGGTGTTCCCAGTGGGGGATGCTCTCTACCAACTCTTATAGATAAATATAAATTTATCTTAGTATTATTGTTAATACTAAGCACCTTCTAATTTCATTGAGGTTTTACATTTATTCAACAAATGTTTACTGAAGGACTATGAAGTTCAAACTCTTCTAAGTGCTATTAAGGGACACAGAAATGAGCAAGATATAGACCTTGCCTTCAGTGTGATAAAATATATAACAAAACTAATTTTCAAACAAGGCAGTCTGTGCAAAGTGTCACAGAGAGCTAGGAATATGTGCTTCCTAAGTTCAAAGGAGGGAGTGTTCTCATCTGGAGGCAGCGATCACGGCAGGTTGCATGGCACAAGTGACATTGGGGCTTTAAAGAATGGATAGGATTTTTGAAAGGTAGATAAAGATGAAATCAGGAGGAATTCCAGGTACAAGGAAAACTGGACATAATAGTATGTGGCAAGTTCAGAGGAACTGAGAGACTATGTAGAGAAGGGATTCAGGTTTGTGATAGCATATAAAGGCCTTGAATGACAAGCATGTCAACGTCCTAGTGTAATTTAGCTGTGGTGTAGGCCCTATTAGTGGACATGAGCCATCCCTGGAAGATGGGCAAGGCAGCTCAACTCTTCAGGGGAGGGGCAAATCCTGATCAGATTTGGGTCTTAACAAATCAGGTTTTAGTTAACTATCCTCAGCCACCATCTCTTTCAGTTCACGTACACTGAAAGCCAGTACTGCCTGGGTAAATAAAGCATCTGTCCTTGAATAAAAAGAACATCTTCTGGCATTTTTGTTAAAAGAATTCTGCATCTTACGCACAGATGCCCCAGATAGGGCGAGCAGAAAGAACAATCATTGATCACGGCAAGATACATTTTGAAGCTAAAAGAATGTCCACTTCCCTACAGATACCCTGAACATTGTTCATATCCAGCATATGATGGTTTCTTTAACTGCTCATTAGAGAACTAACCTTTCAAGTACACCGGGTGTTTCAATTTCTCTAAGCTTTTACAGGGCTTTCCTATAAATATTTCTAAAGTAAGATAAAGAGAGTCTTGCTTACCAGTTAAAATTTTTCATATGTTTTACGTCTTAAGAAATGTAAAATTCCTTGTGAGTACTGGCATCATGCTATACTTATGGAAATCTTCAGAGTGCAGAATTGTGTAATATACACAGTAGGCATCCAATAAACATCTATTGATTGGTGGGTTTTTGTATTACAACTCAAGAACAATGTTAATAGCCTTAAATATATTATCCCTGAAATATAAGAGAATAATTCTTAACCTGCAGTCCATGGAGAAGTTTAGAATGTCCATGACTCCCTGAAATCATATACAAGTTGTATGCACGTGTGTATTTCCTGAAGGGACAATTGTGGAGTTTTTGTTTGTTTTCATTTTGGATTCTTAGTCTAACTAAAAAAGGCTAGGAATTATTATCCTATATTATGACAAAATTATATTAAGGAACTTTGCAACTCTAAAACCAGAAGTTTTTTCCATCTTTACGGAAACCAAAATAAAAGTAAATTTAAGATTTTCCCTGCTCTACTGTCATTGTAAATGATCTTATGCAGAGTTAAAAACAAGTGGCTGCCCTGCCAAGAAATATGTCTATTTTTTCTTGCACTTTCCCTGAAGAGATGTTCATATAATTTGAGAAACTCCAGGCCTTAGTTTTATCATCAGTAAAATGAAGAAAATTAAACTAAAAGTGTTTCCCCAAACTGGGATCAGCAAGTTCTATACTTCTATAGCTAGTTCCAGAAAATGTTCATATATGGCCAATAATACAGTATGTTTGGGTAATGCAATATTAAGCAAAATTTTAAAAGGCTCTTTTTTATTTTTGCAGGACTCCTCAGTACTTCTATTATGCCAATTGCATAGTAAATCTTCAAAGGGGAATGGTATATCCAACTTTTCCCAAGTAAATATGATCACAAAACCTCTATTCTCTAGAGTAGTGCTGTCCAACAGAAATATATTAAGACCCGCCCCAGCCGGTCTGGCTCAGTGGATAGAGCGTTGGCCTGCGGACTAAAGGGTCCCAGGTTCGATTCCGGTCAAGGGCATGTACCTTGGTTGCTGGCACATCCCCAGTAGGGGGTGTGCAGGAGGCAGCTGATCGATGTTTCTAACTCTCTATCCCTCTCCCGTCTTCTCTGTAAAAAATCAATAAAATATATTTAAATTAAAAAAAAGAAATATATTAAGACCCACATATAAAATTTTTAAATTCTCTAGTAGCCATATTAAAAAGAAAAGAATAAGGTGAAACTAATTTTAACATTTTATTTAACTCAATATATTAAAATATTAACATTTGAACACATAACTATAGAAAAACTATAATGAGGCATGCTATATTCTTTTTTCATGCACTTTGAAATCTAGTATGTATTTTACATGTATAATACATTGCAGTTCAGACTGACCAGATTTCAAGGCTCAATAGCTACATGTGACTAGTGGCACCTATTGGACAGCACTATGGCATCTTGCAGACCAATGTGCTATTAAAAACTCTTTGGAAAACAGTACTATCAGTAATCTTTGATGTTTCTTTTTTCACTTGTCATTACCATGCATTCATATAAATACACACACATACACACACACACACACATACACACACACCACCAACAACAAAAAAAACAGATTCACTTAGGAGTGTCCTTAATGAAGCAAGAGAAATTATTCATTTTATTGTATCTCAACACTTGACTAAGTCTTTAATATTCTATGTGACAAATGGGAAGCACACAAAAAGTACTTCTCTGCATATGGATGGATAGTTATCCCAAGAAAAAGCACTTGTGTGATTAAGTTGTAAGTAAAGCTGCTTTTTTTTTCATGAAACACTATTATTTGAAAGCAAAATAGACATATTATGATTATTCGAACTTAGGTGTTTGGCAGATGTTTTCTCAAAAATGAAGCCAGTGAGCCTGTCATGTCAAAGAAAACAGGTGATAGTAGTTGTGCCAGTGGTGAAATTTGAGTTTTGAAGTTAATTATTATAATTTTAAAAGATCTGCACCCACCACTGTGAGCCTGACAGTTTCCCATTACACTTTCTGATAGTTTGGTACTGATTCCCAATGTGCCATTGACGGAATCGAAATGGCAACCTTTTGGTGCATGGGAGGATGCACCAAAAGATTGTAGACTTGATCCCTGGTAGGAGGCATGCAGGAGGCAGTCGATGGATGTTACACTTTCATATCAATGTTTCTCTCTCTCTCCCCGTCTCTAAAAATCAATAAACTATTCTTTTTTTAAAAAGGCTATTAATATATTCCTCCCTTTTCCAGTGATATATCTGTGTGAGGCCAGATGTTCTTCATATAATGTTCTTCTTTAACCACATGACTGACTGCAGAAGTATACGTGAGAATCCAGGTGACTTCTATGAAGTCCAACACGAAAGAATTTTGCAAAAATGTAAAAAAAGTGCCATTCTTCTCATTAAAGTTTGAGTTTTTTGGGTTTTAAAAAATCTTAAGTTAACATAATAGCTTATTGTTCTTATTTTTAAATTAATAAATATTTCTAATTTCTAGTATAATAAATATTGACAGATAGATGTAACCAACCAAGTGAATGCTCTTAAGGGGGTCTCCAATAATTTTTAAGAATCTAAGTCCTAAGACCAAAAAGTTTGAGAACTGCTGTACTAGACTATGGAAGCATTTATTTGTACAAATAACATTGCTAATTCCTACAAACTAACTCACACATTATGGTAACAGACAACTATGATATGGCTTATGTTTTGATAAATAATTCAAGACTCCTGAATGATACCTGCAATGTTAGCTCTCCTAGTATTTCTCTGGCTGTATTTTAATCTCTCCAGAATGAATGTTTATTTGCCTACGGTTTCTAAGAAGCAGTCAAAGGCTCATGTGGACAACAACAACAAAAAACAGGTTAAGAGTAAAAAGTTTTTGCATGTAAGAACTCATAATTTTCTAAAACATTTGCTGAATGTCTCACAAATTATTAAGTGAAGTCATCTATGAATGCAAATGCTGATTAGCAATTTGGCAATAGCCCAACATTCACAGAATTCACATAGCTTTTCTTTAAACCAGTAGTTCATACATGATTAATTAGAACATCTCATTTATGTAGTGTGCACATTAGCTCATTACTCTAAGTAAAATTCGTTAAGTATTTACATTTAGATAATTAAAATCTGGGTACACCCTTAAGAAAGATGCATACACTTTAGGCAAAGTGA
Source organism: Myotis lucifugus (assembly GCF_000147115.1). NCBI lineage: Eukaryota > Metazoa > Chordata > Mammalia > Chiroptera > Vespertilionidae > Myotis > Myotis lucifugus. The sequence goes on from NW_005871221.1 coordinate 516,470, forward strand.
TTTTTTTTCCCTTTATACCACTGAAAGTAAATTACAGCCTCATTTACAGCCTCATCTCTACCAGTTTCAGAGCACAACACAGTACTGCCTCATTTCCTATTCCTTAAAAGGTAACATTTTAAAAATATAAATGCAGTAAGAATGACCAAATGACTGCAGAGTTTTGAAGGGCCACCCAACCACATACAGCATCAATGCTGTTTATAATGTGAGATGTTCACTTCAAACACTTATCATATCCACCATGACTATGTTATTAAACAGACATTACAGTCTTTGAATTTTCTAATTTAGAGTAATAGCAGAAACCTTTTACTTTTAATCCAGCTGCTGAAAACTATCTAGGATGCATTTTTTGTGTGTATCTTAAAACATACATTGCAATAACATAGTTAAGTGAACATAAAGCACTGAAGGCCTCATGTGAGAAAAATCGTTTCAATCAATTCTGAATCTGAGCCTTCCTTTTTGCCATTTGTTCCTTTCTTATTAAAAATTCAAACCAAATAATAAATGAGAACTTGCAATATTTTTTCAATACTGTTTGTAATAATATTATTTTTATTTAGTAAAACTGTCTTCTCAATATTCATATCTATTTGGTTTACACTCAAAGTTTTCAGTGTTTTGTTGTTTTGTGGTGATGCTAGTTTCAGTTATGAATCCAATTTCTTGCCGGTGGGTTCAGATCAGTTAATATAAAAATGTAAAACCAAACAAAGAGCAAGCACTAATTTTTAGAGGAAGTTTTTAAATGGTTCAGTGATCAGATCTAAAAACTGAATTGGTCTTTTGTAACCATCTAGAGAAGCTAATTGTGGACAACAGATCATAATACCACCTATTGTAAATCCACTTTTCAAGAAAGAATAAATCTCTATTAAAAGTCAATGCCTCTCAAATTTGCATGCATCCATTTTCTAGATGTTTTTACAACCTTACAAGCAACTCTAGTCCAATATTATAGATTTTGTGTTTATGAAATGTTTATTATTAAATCAACAAATTCTTCACTTAAAGATTCTTTTGCTAAGCCAACTAGAATGAAACCAATATGCAAAGATGAAATATCTATTGTACTTCAACACTTCTTACCTAATTACATAGTTTAGGGACCTATCTCATGAGGGTTTTGTAAGGATTATGTTATATATGTATGTTAAGTTATTTGCATAGAGTCTGGAACATAATTAAATACTTAATAAATGGCAGTTATTATTGACAATGAAAATGGCAAGTTAATGAAATTCATATTTTTGTGTGTGTTAATTCTGTAAGCAAGTCCCTACTCTGATTACCTAACATATAATATAATTCTGCCTTGCCATTGCCTGAATACAAACACTGCTTCCAAACAAGTTTAATAAAAAAAAAGAGTATTCAAATATAAAACCATTCATTAATCAAGCATATGGTCAAAGATACATTTGGTACATAGACTCAATAAACTAGAAACTTGGAGGGAAAAAGGTGAGTACTCAAACACTACTTCCAGTCAAGGAAAAGACCCAGCATGAATACCGACAAGAAGTAAAACCCTTCCCTTGGAACAATGAATAACAAAGCCTTGCTTGGGAAAATGAAATATAAAGTTTATATCAGGTAGTAACCTTTTGTCTTTCCTGCTTAACTATTAAAAATAAATAGCAATTTATTTAGAAGTTTGCAGGCTAGACAAACTCTAATATAATAACATCAGCATTTTTTAAGCTGATAAAAATAAAATTTCTTTACAAGCAAAGCAGATTTTGCCAGGAGAGGTAAGTACATAATGTTGAGATCCTCAAAGAGCCCAAGGCCATTCCTTTACAATGGTTTAGTTCTACACTCATTCTCCATTTCCCCAACAATCCTCAGTAATCTGAAAGTCCTCTAGTATCTAAACAGTATCTGATTCGTCTTTTTTTTTTTTTAAATATGTTTTATTGATTTTCTACAGAGAGGAAAGGAGAGGGATAGAAAGTTAGAAACATCGATGAGAGAGAAACACCGACCAGCTGCCTCCTGCACGCCCCCCACTGGGGATGTGCCCGCAACCAAGGTACATGCCCTTGACCGGAATCGAACCCGGGACCCCTGAGTCCGCAGGCCGATGCTCTATCCACTGAGCCAAACCGGTTCTGGCTGATTCGTCTTGAGCACATTCAGTGTATGTTTGGTTCCAATGCTCTACCTGATTTGAGGTGAATTCATTTGACATCTGTGAACTCAGAAAGCAGGTTCCCAGATGCTTGTGGAGGGTTGGTACCCTTACAACACTTTTGCCTTCGGCAAAAATGTATTTCAATATAATTATAGTAGATAGCTTTCAATATGTCATCTCTATTATAGCAGCTATAAATTATGAAGTGAATTGCCTGTGTACAAGCATTTCTTCTGGTACAAGCAAAGTGGGAGAGCTGCATAGGGCATGATATATCTTGTCCGTTTTAACTGAGAACAAATGTCTAAGTCAAATTTCATTTGCATATACCAATGTGTCCATTTCCCTTTGGTAAAGAGGTGAAGGAACCAAGAAGGCCTTCAATTCTTAAAAACAGGCTTCCCAGAACGCTTGGTTAAAGTTCATTAGGAATTCACCTATTCTAATAGTTGGGCCTTTAATCATAAGAGCATATTTGAAAGGTAATGTAAAAGCATTTTTCAAAACTTCTAATTAATGAGAAGACAAACAAGCAATAAGGTTTTTGTCCAACTAAAGAGGGAGGCAATGCAGCCAATACAAGTAGTATGACAGCTGCTGCAAGCTCTGGAAAATTGTCATATTCCTATTTGGTGTCAGGATCAACAAGAGAAAAGTAAAATAGTTTTGTTTCCTTTGGGTGTGGTAATGATATTCAAGAATCTGATTCTAATATATATTCTATTATTTAGACTATATTCTAATATTTAGCCTAATATTTCAAAAGGGTTTTTATAAGTGAGTTTAGGTGATTATCACTAAAAATAATTACATCTAAGCCTATGTAATGGAGACATATGATCAAAGGACATTTTATAGAGAACCAAAAGAGGACAGTATATTAAAGATAGTACCATTTCTAAAACACACATAAAACTGAGCCTTGCAGCTTGGATTTAATTTTGCTCAAACTGTAGCTCTAGTCTGCTTAGCTTTGTAAATGTGGCTATGTTTATAAGGTACTTTAATTTATGGCAGTGGTAGTGTGTGTTAATTTTATGGCAATCTAAATCTAAACAGGCTTCAGATACATTTTCATTACAGCTTCATTGCAAAACACAGTAGAGTGAATAGCTCTAGATTCCAATGTAGTTTATTTCTTTTAATAAAAGACTCAACACAATTTTCGGATGAAGCTTCTGCCTTACTTAACATATATGTTCTTCCTATTTACTAACAAGCTTTCCATCACTCAGAATACCCGTGTTCACTTTAGGAGGAAAAATCAAGTGATTAGAATAGTTGTGTTTTATTTTTCCATCTCTACTCTGATTCCATTCCAAATGCAATCCAATATGGGCAAATTAGAAAAAACAAACAAACAAAAAAACAGAATGTACCTGAATTATTTTCCAATTTGACATAAGTAGCAGCATAATTCAATGAAAAGGGCAGTCATATTGTCAGAAGCAGATTTCAATGTCTGATTCTAACACTAACTAGATGTGTGACACTGGACAAATAACTTAACCTGAGTCTCATTTTCTCATCTGTAAAATGGAAATTATAATTCCATCCATTTTAGAAATTTCACCCCTTCATCTCAGTTAGTTCTGCTTAGCCCTTAGCAACTTCAAAACATATCCCTGAAAGGTCAATCCCAGATAAGGACCTGTATCTCAAAGATTTAAAAAGAAAAAGAAAGAAAGAAAAGAGAAAAGTTGACTATCTTATGGTAAAACTTACAGAAGAGCTATAAAAGCCACCCCAAAGACAACTCAAGAGAATTAAATGCCACTGATATTTCTAAAACAATTCAGAACCTACAGAAGAAAACTGGTGAGCTAAAATTCTGTCGAATCAGCCAACTAGTCACCATACTCAATTTATTTACTTGTCCTTAATACTGCAATAACTTCACTTATCTATATTTTTTTCCTTCTGAAAGTGCTAAAAATGAGAAAGGAAACAGACATCTAAGTAGTTATTAGGCTACTAAATATATCTAACAATAAGGTTCATGATTATATTCTAATACTCATTATTTCCCAATATAATCTTTAATCCAAAAATACTTAGCGTAGATTAATTTATAAAAAACTTGTGTGTATGTGTGTATTTTCAAAGCACAAAAAACAAAAAAACAACAACAAAAACCCCAAACCCTGTGACAATGACTGATGTCTGCTTCACCCAACTTCCAACAGGGCTATAGGGAGGACATAAGGAGGACAATGTGAAGAGACATGGCAGGAGACAGTAAGGAATCATCTTAATTCCTCAGCCAAAAAAGTAGAGCCATTTGGCCCAATACTATAGATCTTTTCATGCAAGGTGACTGGTGGTGTTTCTTTAGTAAGTACAGATAGATATATTTAACAGAAAGTTATGCAATTAGGATATTACTACAAATCAGAGCCATTTCCACTGTTTATGCTCAGGGCAATCTTTTCAACCATGACTTATTTTGTTTACTCTCAATTATTCATATGTCAAATCAGAAAGTTCCATTTTTTATGTACATACGTAAGATAATTTTTCTAAAATTCTTATTTGCACATCTTCCACCAAAAATTATTCCTCCAAATGAGACTAGAGATGGTTTGAGATCCCAGAAAGTCCTATTCAGAAAAAAATACATAATAGCTTATAAGATTAATTTATATTGTATGTTAACATAGAACTACATAAATCTTTCTACCCTCCCTAAAAACACATTCACCTCTGGGAATCCAGCATTGTTTAATACCACCACAGCCAGCATATTAGAGAAGGCAATGAAAAAAATAACATATATAACTGAAACTATACAGGGAACTTAGAAGATAAATCAGTATTAAAACTGACCAGGACTGCCACATTACATTAAGGTGTTTGGACTTTAAGACATAACTGACTACATAGTGAAGTATTTATGGGTAAAATGGTATGGTATCTAAGACTACTTTAAAATACCCCACACAAAAAGGGGGGGGGGGAGCGAGGGAGAGACAGACAAAATAAGACTGACAAAATGTTAATATATATTTATCTGGGTGATAGGTATATTTAGACAGTTCCTTATTTTAGATTTAGCTCTATAAAACAGCCAATTCACAACTGCTTTCTGACCTAAAAATATGGCAATTTCATAGAATTTGACTTAATAATATTCTCTTTATTTGGGGGTACATTTAAACATTTCCATATAATGTTTTCTTTAATTACCTTCCAGTGAAAATTCCTCAAACTAAGTAGGTTTTTAGACTTAAACTAACAACTAAAATAAGTTCAAAATGAACCATGAACATTTTACCTTTTTTCATTGAATCTAAGAGTTACTTATTTTCCCCCACATTTTAACATCTCTGAAGTTTGGAACCATTTCGCAACCAATGTTATAGTTAAATTGGGCAGTGTTAATTTTTTCTTGTGATATATATAGCAATGATACAACTTAAAAACAAAGTATCTTAGATTCATTGAAATATGGTTAATATAATTGCTGAGAATAGCATTTTTAATCCATATTCTTTAATCAGTAATTTCGCACACAATGGCTAGTATTCCCTGCCCCAGGTTAATTATCTCGGGTGGTTTCCTCCTCAGAGAGACTGGCCAGAACCTGCTTACTTTGTGAAGTTAGCTCCCTCCCCTACAGCCTGGCACAATTCATAAGAATTCCTAGGAGGATTCTGGAACTCACAGCATAGGAGGAAAATCTCACTATGCAGTGCTTCCCTTTAAAAGTTGTCACAGCTTATGAACAAGGCCAGTGCATAAATGCTAATGATACAAAGCTTTGAAGAGCACAAAATGGTGAATTTAGAGGGGAAGGATGGTTGCAGGTGTGGTAGTAAGGGCACATGAATGTGAGGAATGAATATAACTAAAACAAGTAGATGGGATAAAACAGCTTAGCTTCACCTCTGAAATCTCAAAGGGAATTCATTTCATGAATCCAACAATTCACTTAGATTTTAGCATTGACCTTATTTATTTTGTTCTTTGTGTTAACACCTACCCCTCACAGCCCTCAGAATTGGTTAGCGCAGTCTAATAGCAGAGCAATAGAGGTTTGTGCAGGACTATGAGAGTGGCGGCTGCTGACCTGTTCATATTTCTCCAGTTCTGTGTGATAGATTTGTCTGATCTGGGTCAATTTGGCTCTGTAATCTGAGTGTTCAATAGAGTTATCTGAAGAACCTCCAGAGGCTGCCGCGGCTGCAGCTGCTGCCGCCGATCCCCCACCTTTCTCAGGACCTGAAACCCCTTCTGCCAAAAGCATATTGTCCAGTCTCATTAGCTGGGGATCGGGAGGGTCCTCCTCCTGGGCTCCTCTGATGCTGAGACCTTCAAGGAGAGAGAGACAGAGAGAGAATAAGCGAGAAACAGGACAAACAGTTGTATTTTATTTATTTGAGAAAAATGTTCAAACAACATCAGTGTACTATAATTCATGCTGAGAATTTCATTGTTCACATTTTATCAATAAGCCTAAGTATGGAAATTCTTTTCAAGATAATATTTACATGCATCCCAAAATTTTTAAGATCACCCCTTCTCAATTTATCCCAGATTGGATCCTTACGAGAAGGTAGCCTTGAGTTCCTGACATCCAATCTTCCCATATTTAGGTGATTTAAGAATAAAATGGGAAGAGGGTAAAAAATTTGGGATTTTGATAAAGAAAAAACATCATCCAAGGATATAAAACAAACCCAATGAAAGAAAGGTGGTTGTTCTGTTTCTCTATACAGCTAGAATAACAGATTTTAAAATCTCATAGAATAATTAATTCACAAGCTATACCCAAAATTAAAAAATAAGCAGGATCAGATGGCCTTCTCCATTACATAATTTCAGGGGGAGAAGAGAAATACATACATGATGAGGTAATTAGCTATGCTTTAAAATATATATATAATTAAATGCCTTGGTTAAACAATTGTCAACAAACTATAAAACCAGGACACTAATAAATACAGTATTAAAAATGTACCATCAACATGGCAAAACGGTGCTGGTCACAATTGTCTCAATCTAATTTTGCTTTTATATAAAGAACTTCCTAAGTGATGCCCAGTCAGCACCTCATCTGAGTACTATAGATCACAGCTGACAATTCGTAGGTTTAATCAGGTCACATAGGCTTTCTGCCAAGATGTTTTCAACAACACAGAAGACAAAGTTTTAAAATAATTATCGTGGTATAAAAAAGCACTGGAGTCATGACAGCTCAAAATCAGCATTTTCATTAATGTGTAACATAATCTAAAATATCCCAGCCCAATTAACCTCTGGAAACCTGTTTAAAAACAGGTTCTTCACACTAGTTACAAGGCATCCTGGGGAAGGAGGGGAAGGAAGTTGGCATCTTGCATGTCTGCATTTGGATTCTGCCTTTTGCGTCTGTGCCTGTTGTTGTTTATCCACAGTGGTGCACACTCTGTGTCTGGTGTAACTTACATGACAGTAACATCTATAAGCTGCCAAGTACTCAACTGAGCACCAGCTCTGCAATTTTATGCGCTAACCTAAAACTATCATCAATTCTTTTAAGAACAGATTTCATTCCTAGATGTCCTGAATTACACCCACAGCAGGAGAGAGCTCTTGGTTGTCTTAATTCAAATGCACAACTTTAATTTCCTCCCTCAAAACACTTTAAAGCTGTCACTTTCATTTAAAAATATATTTCAGAATAATTTCAACTGGGTAATAAAACTAACTCAAAATAATTTAAAATTATGTCTGTTGCCTGTAGAGGAAAATAAATAAGGTTTGGAAACTATAATATACAAAGACAATAATTCATTTAGGGAACCAAAAAGTTAGGAGTCCCTTAAATAAGATAAAAACAGTATCAGCACATTGCTGATAAAGATAGACAAACATGTATTTGCTATTTCTTCTAGATCTAGAAGAAACTGCCAAATATTGGTTACACTGGTATTTTTAACATCTTTCACTTTCTTTCCTTCTAATTCATTTTATTAGATGGTAAAATCTCATGGCCTAGACACACTTAGAGTTCCACATACCAAGTTTTTGTGCCTTTTACATGCCATGCAGACTCACTGAGCTTATCTAACACTTCAGGCTCTGTTTCATTTTATATTATTCATTTGGGAGTTCCTTACATTTCTCCTTTTTAAATTAAACTTTTGCTCACACTTTTGTGTTTGTTGGTTCTGTGTGGAGATAGAGAGATAGATAGATAATGGTGCTTCTCCTGGAAATGTGTTTTATCTACCTTCAAAGTTCCTCAGGTTTCTAGTTTTCCCCTTGTACTTATATTTATTGATCTTTTCTTATGGACATTTGGTGAGGTTCTTTAATAGTAAATCAACATCCATAGACAAAATTTTTACATTTCCCTGCACATGTGTGGCACACAAGAGAAGATGCTCAATGGCTAATACACAAGAAAGCAGGGAGACAAGAAGGAAATTCATCAGGAAGAAATGCAAGATACAAATTAATTAGCCATCTATGGCACTTTCATCCATACCTAATATGCATATAAAACAACACCACCATACCAGTAGGAAGCAACCCTTAAACTCAATAGTAGTCAACACAAATAAAAAGAATCATAAGTATGTCTTGTGACAAATAATACCTCTTCTAAAATCATAAGTAAATCAACACTTCAGTGGTTGCTTCAAATACAGGAAGAATGTTTTAATGTAATCTTTCTGCATTTGCTTTATAAATTATGTACATCAAATCTAATCAGAAAAATCATTTCCTGACAAAAAGTTCACACTCCTATAGATGAAAAGTCAGAGTCACACATGGATTCCAGTCATAACACCTACTCCCCTAGGCACCTATAAACATTTTAATGAACCTAAGTTTGCAGGGCTATAATGAATAGAACTAAGTGGCTTTCAAAAGATATTGATATCTTCAAACTAAAACTTGGGAAAACAATAATTTAAAAATTGGTCATTCTTATTTTTAATCCAAAATGTGTACAGCGACATTTATAGAGATTTATAAAGCTTTACATCTAGGCTTTGTTATCACAGAATTATAAAGTGTGTTTTTAAAAAAGCCCTATGTGCAATCTACTTATAACCACAACATTCATTTCAGTATCCCTAAGATTTAGACAAATCATACAAACACAGTAAAACATTGTTTAACAACGAACTTGGCTTTGTTATAAGCCCATAGTTTTTGCATATCTTTCGGCAAATCCTAATTAGCTGTCTTTCAACATGCTGTGCACCTGCCCCGCAGATAATGGGAGAGAGCATCTGCATAGACGACTGCATTCGGAGGGCAATAAATAAATTACGGGTCAAAATTATTACAAAGCTTCCTCGGAATAAACGCATACCCTTCACAATACTAAGCTGCAGATGTGAAAAGTACCTAAAGCCCACTCAAATGGTATGATTATGGGGCTGTTGGAGTTTAATAATCTGACTGTAATTCAGGCATTTTCAACAGCTCATTAAGGGTTCATTAATATATAGGCAAGCTTTTGAATTATAAATAAGCAGATTAGAAATCTGCAGTGGCTGAATTGTACAGTAGTAGCCTCTCTAACAGAACAACACTGTAACACGACGAAGGCTTGACCTGAGAAAATGAGATGCAAATACAGGGCTTCGCAGCTTCCTCATTTCAAGGACCAACCCCACTGGATCATGAGTAACTTCTGCTCATCCAGGACTGAAGAGTGGCTTCAGACCATGGCTGCTGCAAATGTGTTCCACACATGGTCATGAATTAGGCACTAATTAAAATCTAGCCCTACAATATTTCCACAATCAGAGAAGATACACAATATCCACGGTAATGATAAAGAAAAGTTATCGAATCATTTTTACTTTGTAAACAGTACATTATTTAGAGCTGCTGTGAAACAGAAAGCTATTATGGAAACTGTAGTTGTCTGATTTTTCCCCCTAATGAGCATGCCATAAAACTAGGTCCCAAATTATTCATAGGCTTAAGCCTATGAAATCTCTATAATTTTGTTCTCTGACGGACTTCCTCTTGATTCACTCAACTGCCATACCAATCTTAGGAAAATGTTTAGCAGTATCATGGAAAGCAAGGCCAGATCAGATATTTTTGGCCGGCCCTGAATTCTTGACTTCTGTGAAACTAGTGCCAATTCTATTATTTTCTTTTGTTGTTGTTTTTATAATTGTCCACAGATTTTATTTTGTGTCTGTTATTTAAAAGTAACAAGCAGGATTGTGGTCTGACAGTACAAAGATGATTAAAGAAAACACCAACTTTACTTTCAGCTTTCTTCATTTTAAAATCAAGTAAGCCACAGTTTGAGAAACATAAACCAAATTATAGATAAATAAGAGAGATTAAAAAAAATATGTTGCTACTTTTCTCCCCAAACCTAAAAAAAAAAGGGCAAAATAATTTTTCACCTAATATCCGTAACTAACGAAAAGCAGTTTAAGTATGAAATAGAAGACCTGGAAATGAAATGAAGGTCACAAGCCCCATGGTTAAAAAATCTCATTTGAAACAATTACCTTTGGTTGTGCAAACTGGAATATAATTTGGAAACAAAATAAACAAACTGAAAAATTCCTCAAGGTGCCATTATCTAAACCAGATTTGATATGGGGGTGGAGAAAGGGAGATTGGGGTTCTCAGACAAACAGTGAATGGATCAGAGATAAAGCTAAGGAGACAAGACCAAGTAGAGGTAAGGCAGATGCTTAAGTGGGGTCTGACTGAATGAGAGAGACGCAAAAAGCAAAAAATAAAAAAGCCAACTGAATGATATCAGCACCTCCTAAAGAAAGATCTGGAATAATATTTGCACATAAATTTCGTGCTGTCCTTCTTAACTCTAAAGATAAAGACTTGTAATGAAAGGGAAGAATCATATTATTTTATAGATATCAGTAGAAGCAATTGGAAAAACAACCAATTTTTAAAATATTATGAGAAAATGACAGATGATATACTAGTAGTTGCCTATCACTATCTGTGGCCCCATGCCCATCCCACTCTGGCTCCAAATCTCCTTTTAAGCCAATGTTAGTGTCTAATCCACTGAATATGGCAGTCATATTACAAGCTAATGTCACTTTCACTCCTATTTAAGGTGACTGTGTGGTGTGTGCACGTTTTTCATGTCAGGTGTATTAAATATAACACGGCAATGCACTGCACATTTCCACGCCAACCTAGTTGTCACTTTCGCTTGACTCATTCTCTATTGAGGAAAAATGCAGCACTGGGAATTTACAAGGCTTTTCAGTTAAATGGACATAAATCACAGGTTTCATTCAAACCGAATAATCACTGGCCATAAAGAGCTACTTGTCTCTTACCATATATTACAGTGAAGTTCCTGTGAGCAATAATGCAGCCATTCATGGCAAAGAAAAACAGAGCGAGACATTAAGAACTGACATGTAATCCTGTTAGGGCCCTGACGTGGAGAGTGTGGCTGACATTTTTATCATATATGTCCATTTCTATTTGGAAAATCAGAGGAATAAAAATGATTACTTCACTGCCCAAATCTACCTTCCTAAAACAGCCCACTGAGATTTGTTTACATGCTGGGAAACTGCTTACTAGAAATTCATAAATCTAAGATTTTGAAGCATTTCCCCTGATGGTTAAATTGAAGATATGACTAGAAAGGTTCCCCATAATGCTTCTCCACACCTCCATTTCCTTCACTTTCAACACATAAACTGTCAATCCATCGCTTTATTACATTTCACCTTCATTATAAAGCTGTTGGCAGAATGCCTGTTTCTAACACACAGCACTGATAACTTTTCTCCAAGCACTTGCTGCAAAGCCATCTCACTCAAGAAAGCAGGCAACTAATGACCTTTATTAGAGGTTCGATGGAAAGCAGCTAGCTGCTGTAATAACATTATTAGTATCTTGGTCTGTACAGGTACTAGACTCCTGGGCAGAGCCTAGTTGTTATTTTCCTGCAGTTCCACAGATGTACTTTAAATGAGAAGAGGGACACCATTTAAAGGCACTTCCTGAATCAACAGTGTTTTTCTATGCCCATATGATTCTCAAAGCTATGAGCCTGGCATTTCCGCACCATCCCAGCAATGCAAATGGCAAAATAGAGATCACTTAGGGATCCATTCTTCTCCACGGCTATACCAATCAATCCCCACCACACCACAAGTTCAGACAATTTATTTTACCAGAAGCAGGAATATTTTACACAAAAGAGTTATGCCTGAAAAAATGATTTAGGCTAAACATTTTGCTATTTGAAGCCATTAAAAATATTGACCAGACTTACTGTACTTACCCAGTAACTGACAAAACTATAGTACAGTTCATTTGAAAACATTTATTATGCTCCTGTAAGAAGGTGTGTTCATTCTATGGGAAGGGACTTTAAAAATAAAAATCCTTCATTTTCATCAGTTTCTCTTTACCCTTCAAGTCTATTTTAGCCAACTGTTTACATAAAAATTTGAAACTACTGTTGGCTGGCAAAAGCAAATTTTGAAGATTTCCCACTTGCCAATTAGATCTTGCCTAAGAGACAAGAAAAAGGAGTGAGCCTTGTCACTGTGAAAGTGAAGTGCAGCCACGATGAAGGAGCAGATGGACTGTGCAATAAAAATGCAGAAAGAAGAGTTACATTTTTAAGGCACTTTTTTGTTAAATGGAGCTGCATCTTGTTGGCGCTCTTGATATATAAGCACTGTCAGCTACAGAAGAAGAGAACAGGGCTAGGGCAAGATATGAAGTATGCTGTGCTTGCCTGAGACAGTGAAAAAAGGATGAGGAAAAAAACAGGCCATGTTTCTCAGGCATATTAGCACAAAGGGCTACCTGTGCTCTGTTCTTAAAGGAAATTATTACAAGTGTGTGCGTGTGGAGGAAGGGGAGGAAACGGCCATTTTCTTTTTATCTAAACAGATAGATGCTCAAGCAAAATGCTCTATTGAGAAGATTCTTAGGATTGGTAAATATGACAAATAAATTTGGAAAGGGAAAGAAAAAACCCAGCACTATATAAGGGAAAAGCAATGACTTTCAGAACCTAAGTGGGGGGAAAGAATTATAACAGCACTGGCTTTAATACCTATGCGCCTTTGTGACTAGCTACTCTATGCAATTAAGTGATCTAATATGCCAATGACATCCTTTTAAATTTACCGCATGCCTGGGGTCTCCTCACTAGAAAATGCTAGAGGCCTACATTTGGACTTCCAACAAAACCAATTAGTCCTCTTCTATTGTGTGCATTTCCAGGACTTTTCAGTATGTGTTTACACAAACTCCTATTATAATTCCTTCTTTTCCCACATTCTGTTCCCTTTTCTCTCCGCAGAATGAGATAGCCATGGCTCTTTCATTTCCTGTCTTGTCAGTTAAGATCACTGCCATGCTGTGAATAGGATAACATTACACCGTGATGCCTGCTCCCACTAACACGGAGGGCATCCTTTGTGCTGCCCCACACAGCTGCTTCCCCTACTACTCTATTTTCTGGAAGACCAAATCTTCCAGACTTTAGTAAGACCCTCCTAGACCGAGTTCACTATACAAAATATTTCTGCCAAAAAGCAAATGTTTTTTGTTTCTTATGTAGGTGACTTTAACCTCTTATTTTACAGTAGTTAATGTGATAATCCAAAAACACTGTAGTACTTGGGTCTCATTCTATGGCTTAGCCTAAAAATTCCCTCTGTTCAAATTTCAATACATATTAAGCATATACTACATGCCAAACAGCAAGCTATATCTTTCACATTTTCTCTCATTTGTTTTTTACATAACCTTATAGATAAGAAAACCAAACTTTGAAAAGGTTAAGTGACTTGCTCACGATTACATGCCTAGTAAATGTGAAAACAATTATTCAAACATAAGTCTGTCTTCCTCTAAGTCCAGGATTCCACTATACCTCAAATGCCTAGAGAAATAGATTATAATGTTGGATTTTAAATTCACTTTGCAACTCCACTACTGAAGAATATATACTATACTACTAGAAAATATGGAGTGTAGAACAGCCTGGATTCAAACTCTGACTGTTATTTATTAGCTATGTGATAGTAGGCAAGTTCTCAAATTCATTCTCTATAAATAAAGATACCACCAACTCAAGGAATCATTGTGATAAAATATGTAAAATGTATGTAAAATGCCTAAAACAGTATCTGGCACATAATCATCACTTTAAAAAATAATAGGAGTTATTCCCTTTAAATCACACAGACTAAAATCTGTTTTATTAAAATACTACATTTCCTTAAGTCAAAGAACTAGTTACAGAATTTCTTAGAATTGCCTGTGAAAATAAAACATTGCCATGAACTTAAAAAATGAAATATGGAAGTTCTGCAAACTTAAGATGTAATCTGAAACAAATCTGCCCTACAATTAAACTTCTATCTGATTTCTGGTAATATTCATTCACTATATGGTCAAATCTGATCGAGGTGGTTGTGCTTTTAAGAGTTTTCTTAAAATTGGTATTTTTATTTATCAAATTTCTTTGCTATAGATTGTGTTACTTTGCAATATATTACTTTGCAATATATTTTAATGGTGTGTAATTTTATTGTTTTTTGCTTTCTCAATTTTTATGACCTAAGTATCTGTTTTCTTCTTTTGCTCTTTACTCTCATATCACTTCCGGTGGCGGAATGGCACTCTGATGTTTGTTGATGATAAAACACTCTTGACAGTTGTTCATTATTAGTGGTCTCTGTCCACACACTTCAAATACACTTGGAAATCTAGAGAATGGCTACGTGTAGAAGACCACATGGAAATTAAACGGTGCTATGTCTTTGTTTCAAAATAAATAAAAACCTTTTCTTCCTGCTCATTATCATGTTATAACTGGCTACATGGTATTTTGTTAAAATTAGTCCAAATTAAACCAAAGTTATCCAACTCTTAGTATTTTAGAAATCTTTAAGCAAATATTTTATTAAAAATGTATGATTTCTTTAAAACTATACATATAATATATATCTGATTTAAAATTTTTGGTCAGAAACTACCTACCAATGGGGAGAAAAATGGTACCACTCCAGAACAATTATTATTTTTTCATTCATAATTTCTCTCAAATAAAATACTAGACCCGAGTTGAATTTAAAAATACCCAATATACTTAGTTGTGTACTTTAAGGTGATCAGTAAATGTCATTCATACATCCTCATCACAGAAGAATACCGCCCCTATCAGAAAATTAATCTCATGCTTATCTTTATATTCACTTCCTTGCCCTTCGCTGCAGCCATCTTCTTTCCCTTTTCTCTAAAATGTTGAAAAGTGAACATATAAATTACAGTCAGTTGGCTTCGTTATGAATACTAGATATCCACTGGTTCCCTTTTTCCTTTTGCAGGAAGGAATATCCACTTTATTGTTTTGTAATGCCAAATTATCCTGAAGCACAGGCACTGCTCAAAATACCATGCCAGTATATATGGCATGAGGGTCACTGACATTCTCAGTACATTCCGATGCAATAGCACAGAATAAAGTTTTATCTGTATTATTATAAAGAACACAGACTCAGTTTTATCAAAAAGGCTTTGTGAAACATGGCATGATTACAGGAAGCATGAACTTGACTAGAATTTCTGCATGACTTTACTTTTAAGTATTCTGGCTCTTTAATATAAATACAGCATCGAATTAAACTGAAAATAGCTTCTTTTTCCCCTCACAGTTTTAGAAATTATTTATTTCAAACACTTACAATTTTCACTTTAAATGCAAAATAGCTGATAAAAAAAAACACATTGAAATACATATTCTACTGACCATTTGCCCCATATACAGACCTCAGCCTTTGGTATTTGCTTTTAGGTAATTAGATAAAAAAAATAAAAACTTAAAACTATTATTTTCATCTCCAAAAGAAAAAGTTGAGGTATTTAACAGTTGTATGATCTCCATCCAAAAATGCACTGAAGATAGCTTCTTTATTTTCATATAATATTTGCCTGTATGCATCTCTCTTAAGGAGTTTACATTTTGCTGTAAGTATTGTAGATGTTTCAGTCAATGGTGAACTTTCAAAAGGATATTTGTGCTTCTCCAGGTTGTATCACATCCATCACTCTCTTCCATTAAAAACCATTAAGTGTCTGAAAAGCACGACCACCCACATAGCATGCAAAGGACAATGGCAGAGAAGCTTGAAAGCATCTTCCAAGCAGCAAATCACACAAACAAGGCCCCCTATGTTAATAATGCACTTATTTGCTTATAAATAATCAAAAAGTATATTCTTAAATTTAAATTACAAAAAGTGGCTGGTGTGTCTAATAAAACAAAACATTCTAGTGCAAGTTGACTGCTAATTGTTTCACAAACTATTTTCTTTTTTTTAAATTTTTAAAAAATTTTTTATTGATTATCACAAACTATTTTCTAGTGTCGTATAAATAAAAGCTTAACTAAAAAACTCAAGTTATCTATGTATCATTAACTCTTTAAGCAACTAACCCACAGTAAAGATAGCCAAAGAAATTTTTTATAAACACGACATCCCAAAGCATATTCTAGATTTTGTTATCATAGATTAATACTGCTCTGATAAGAATTTAATGTGAGTCAAATTCACTATAAAGTCATATCTCAATCAAGATGGACTTAAACATCAATTAAATGTAGTATTGCTCATTAGAACAATTAAAAATATTTCCCTCCCCACCCAGAAATAATTTTTTTCCAGGTTAACGGTATTACTGGAAGCATAAAGAGTGAGATGGAGAGTACACAAAACAGGTATATAAACAACTAATTAGGAAAGTCAATTGAAAGAAAATGAATATTAAAATCCTTTTGAAAAGCACCATAACATAATTACAATCAGTTTTTTTTCCAGTTATTTAGAGGGCAATGTGTAAATGTACATTTCCCCCTGTGTACTTTTGGGGCGGGGGGGGGGGGGCAGTTCATTATTCAACCCACTTTTCTGAAAAGAAAATGTGTATGCATTAATATAAATATAAGTGTAGATTTATATTAACAGTATACAGATTTCAAAACTGCCAAAAGAAACCCCATTTTGAACTGGGCATTTTAGGTGGTAAACCATGGAAATGTCAACTTTGATTTGAGCTAACAAAAAGGAATTTAGAGGATGGATAAGCTCCAGGACCTTTGAATTAAATGAAAGACCAGAACACTCCACAGAATGTCTGCAATAACAGTCTCTACAGAAAATTATGAGGAACTACATAAATCCACCCTCTTCCTCTTCACACAGGCTCATTAAAGCTGTACTGACTCTCTGGGCAGCTATAATTCTGCTGACTGATACCCTGGAATCACCCTGTCAATACCCAGTGGTGTGCTGCCTCTCCAACTATCTCTGCCCCTAATATTCCTCTCTTTGATGGGATTTGCTGACCTTTAATCTGATGCTAGTTTACTCTCATCACTGAAGTGTAAGTCAGAGAGCAATAAAACGGCAACCTCACTGATTCAAAAGGGAGAGCTAAAGCCTGCTAACTGTGAATCTAACCTTTCGTAATGGCTGGCTCCTAAAGGAGGAAGCATGAAGTGGAAGGCAGCTAAAACAAACAATGTGTAATGCTGAGCACAAGATTTATTAGAATCCCTTTTGCATGGGTATTAGAAGAGGATACATGGGTATAAACAAGAGCTACACAAATATTTGCAAGGGAGACCAAAGTAAAGGGTCAGAATAGCCTTCCATGCCAATACAAATCTCAACAAGAGCTGTGCTATAGAATCAAGCAAGGTTAGTTGAACAAAAAAGCCTATGATGACTCCAGGTGGATGTAAACAACACTGAAGTAATAAAATCATCATTAAAAGTAAGATGTTTTTCTGTGATGAGGTACGAGACTATAATGTCTGAAAACCAAAAACTCAAATTCATAATGGGTCCTAGAGAATTCAAAGAGCTTGTGGAAATTAAATGCTTCCAAATAATTTTCAGTATAATATTAAAGGTAAGTTAATAAGACCTCACATTTACTGAGTGCTTCCTATGTGCCATGCACTGCTCAAGGTACTTGATTTTAGCTATCCTAAGAGTCGGGTACTATTATTATGCCCAGTCTTATTATCATGAAACTGGGGCACAGCATGGTTTGGTTGAAAACCATGTTCATGGTCACACAGCTTGACAGTGAAAGAGCCATGATTTGAACAGAGGTAGTCTACATTTTGAAAAGTATTTATGGGGAAAAAACACACAAAAAATCCAACCTGCATTATTATGCCATGTTCCCACATGGCAACAAATTCTGGCCACTCTGAAATGATTTGAAATTGGCATCCAGTTTTTTATGACTCATCTCCTGAGGTTTCAACTACTGGGCCAACAAGCTTAAAGAGCCATGGACTGAATCACAAATATTAATTTAGTATCAATCAGTGGTGTTAATTGTCAAACAAGGCTACTTTTCACCTACTTGCACAAAGACTGAACATCTTTCATTATAAATAATCTGGTAAACAAAGAAAAGAAGAATCTTTCAGTTTGCAAAGCACATGAATCTATATAAAATATATACTAAATGCCAGAGTGAAAACAAAGCGGAAGTTATTGCATAACAAATCTCTTCCAATCCTCTTGGGGAAAACTGAGTCTGACAGTATTAGGTTCTAACAGGTGCAGATAGCAGAAGAATTACTATTCATTCTACCCGAAAGAAAAAAGATAATAAAAAGCATAATTTAATTTATAATTTATGTTTACAAGCGTTATTTTTAAGAGTTACAGTCTGCTTTGCAGATTACTTGGTCTGGTTCAAGTTGACATGTTGCATCATAGAACAAGCCTGAAGGGTCTTCACAACATGTACAGTAATTAACACGTCATTAACACATTAACTAATACACATTCAACATCATCATTGTTAATAGCATAAAATTAATTTATTGTACATTGCATATAGCACCCCCTGGCACTTTTCAAAATAAATTTGGAAATGCATACTACCAAGTATTTTAAAAGGTAGCCATTTATACTGAAATATTTTCACCAATAAACATTTTTATAGTTGTGCATGTGTGTTGTGTGTGCATTTTTAAAATGAGGCGTATTTAGTGATACTACAAATTAGATCTGTATCTGATTCAAGCTGTACTGGTACAAAAATACAAAGAACAAAGACAAGCCTTACTCTGTGAAGGAACTAGTAATACATTAAAAATTTAATACTTGGCAGGTCAAATCTGGATACTCTCTGCTGAAGACAACCAATATTAATGAATCAGACTACAGAGTCATTGTCTGGAATCCCAAAGGAAACAATAATGCAAGTACAACAAATTCTTAGAAGTGAAAACCCTGCAAGACTACTTAACAGCGTATCACTGGTCAATGCGCTGATCATAAATATGTTAAACCTTATATAGTATTTTTGAATATGAATGCAAGCTAGATACAGTTTTAACTCTGATTTTACTTTGAAGTAAATATCTTTGCATAAATATTTGCCTTGCTGTTAATTCTCTCCATATAAGAAATAATTTAATACAAAGTTCTGTTTTCTTCTCTACAATAAATCTAAAACAATAGATCTAAAAGATAGAAATAAAGCAACTTCTTCAAGAAACAGAAGATTTGGGTTTCTCTAACAATGAAGATGACACAATTAAAAGAAGGTCAAAGGAAAGACAACATAGAGTACCATGGTTTGAACAAGATCAGGTAGCTATTTTCACAGCTGATCTGTAGAACTCTGAATAGTAAATTGATAACAACAACAGAGTACAAAAGGATGAGATAAGCAAAATAAATACATTATAGACAGCCTACCAAGTGAACTCAAGTTAATTACTGCCTGGTTATTATTTTTAAAATATTTTTGAAACTGTTATTGAAAGTGAGACCCTCTGGAAAAACATAAGTGGGTAGTTGGCTCAATTAACTACAGCGGCCCCACTATGTGCTAAGCACATATTCTTTTCCTTTACTTTATATTCTTTCTGGTTGATCTTTCATTCATTCATACTTTCATTCATACTTTCATTCAACAAACCTCTACTAAGTACCCATTATATGCACAGCACTGTGCTAAAATTTATGTATAGCTGTTCAGCAGAAATTATTGATCACAACTAAGTAACTTCAGGCTCCATTAAGAAACAGCTATTTCAGAAATGCAATTTTAAAGTATAATTGCTAAATTTTAAATCAATTAACGTATGTTATCTACTAAAATTAGTTGTACAAAAACATATCCATTTAGTTTTTCATATATAGTCAAGAAGTTCAGATACAGAGTAAATGCCAGCTGGTGAATCTATAAATGCCTTCAAGTAAAAGCATTTATTTAAAAACATGAAACTTACCACTATCTTTCTCTATATTTAAGTCACTTTTGTTATTGGCTACCTTTAAAATCCCTGTCATCACTGGTAATAGCAGATAAATATCACATCAATTTGAGATGAGGAAACTAGTGAAAACATTTACTACAAAAAAGATGCTAAATTCTATAATTATGATATAAGTAATATACACACTTGAGTATACATAACTAGGATCAGACTCATTTGCTTTCAGTACATCTCTATACTACTTATTTGAGAGTAAAGCTACCTGTCTATAGAGGCTACACTGTGGGATGGGCTGAAACATCAGCAGTTTGTCCTGGGGTCTACTACACTACATACAATTATGCTGGGGTCACTTGGGTTATATAGGAAGCCTGAAGTTTTAAATTGTCAATTAGAATATTGTGGCCTGATTTTAACAATACAGCAGTGCTTCTAATGATCTTAAAGGTAATTCACTATTCAGACCCTAAGCAAAAGATGCAAATGTAGCACTGAAAGCTCCTTATTAAATAGCCACAGGCTACATCTCTGTACAATAAGTGGTCCAGGTCTTTTTAGAACATACTAATTAGATGAACAGAGAATCAGAAAAATGCAAAACCAGGTCATGCAGCAAAAATGGTGAAGTGTTAAAATAGGGGGGAAGGGGTGGCGGGAGAGGGGGATGAGAAAAATGTACCAAATAACTCCAACCCACCATTATTAAAAAATTATCTACAACAAGGAGGAAAAATAAATCATGTCAGGTCACTATTTGACTCAACCAAATTAGGGTGGATATTACTATTAAAGTTAAGTTTTAAGTTTATTGTCAGGGATATGCTTAACTGATGATACAATACTATGAATAATACATTAAGCAAAAGCCCAATCTAAAATTAAATTTGCCTTGGGTTATCTCCAAATGTTTACTATAAACATTCAGAATTATTCTGCTTTATAAATGAAAGCTAATATCAAGAAAATATTTTCTGGGGGCTCTGCTCTTCAACAGTAACATATAGAGTTGCCAACCAATACACCACAATTTTACAGAAGACAGTGCCCTCAATTCTCAATTACTTCAACACCATAGAAGTTTCTTTTATTAAATAATTTACTGGAGGAAAATAGCCTTTATTGTCAAACTGGGGTGTTTTATTAAATAAGCCATTTCTATTTTAGTTTTGTGTTTTCTTTAAAAAGACAATGTTTTACATAAATTTGAGCGCCTACTCTAAACAATAAATTGTACTCATTAAAAATACTGTTCTTATCTCATATACTTTAATTAACATTCAACATAAAATAACTATAACAGAGACACTCAGAAGGAAATATTAAGTCAACCCACTACAACTTGAATTTATGAAACCCAGAGCAAGGATCTGAGCTGTCATTTCATATCTGCTGTACTATTTGGTTGTATGGCCATGGGCAAGTTGCCTCCCAGAGTCTCATTTCCCTATCTGTAAAATGAGAGGACTGTGCTAGATTATCCATAGGTCCCCTTCCTTCAACAAGTTCAGATTTTAGTGAACTTGTTGATATTATGATTATAAACTATAAGTGGTCCAATCATTCTAAAATGGGCCCTAAAATTCAAAAGGCCCTTAAACTCATATCATTTACTTTGTAAATCAAATTTGATTCATTATTACACTAAATTCTCTGAAACTTAAGTTACATCACATTTTAAAGACGATTATGAAAATTTTGCTCTTCTCTCGGAATCAGGCCATGCTAGAAAAGTAGGGGGTAGTGGTGGAGAATGAGTGGTGGGAAGGTGTCCTTAGTAGTGAGATCAGTAGATTCCAAATGATAAATTTTATTCTAATACTGCAAAAACACTGTTTCAGGACCTCAAATCTATCTATCTTAGCCAAGAGACCACACGTCCACAGAACTTTAGTATAAGAAGGAACCTCATTATCTATTCTATCACACAGGTGATTTGAGGCTCAAGTTACAATTCTTATGGATAGGTAGGCTACAGTAGTTAAAAGGCCACATCCATTAAAAATGATGTATTTTGGAGTGCATTGGGTAGTTCCTCATAAAATCACTGCCATCTGTAAATGAATGATAATTGAAATAAGTCACATTAGTATCTTAATTATAAAAGTGACTAAATATATAAGTATATTTTAAATTTTACTGAAAACACCCAATCCTTAATTGGAGCTTAGTTAAAGCCAGCTAGTGGTAAATATATATTCACGTAGTTTAAGATCTGCACAGGATTCTATGCAAATGATATTTTTGCCCATGTCCAGTATAAAAAACATGTACCTATATGGAAAACTCCCATAAATGTTGATGCTGTTTCTTACTTTAATCTAGTACTTTTAAATCAGATACCCTCAAATAGTTTTCCCTACATAAACTAGAAGTATAATAAATGTCAGTATGTGCTTTTTTAGATATCTTGCTAGTATATATAACATTTTAGAAAGGTGTAGGCCTCCAATTTGTTGAAGATAAACAAATATTTTAAGCCAAAATTATAAGTAACATCTACCAGAAAGCAAAAATAATAATTTTGAAAATTGAGAAAAAGCTTCATCAATTCATACTTACACCACTTATCAATCCAAAATGTACTCTATTTTTTTTTTTGTTATTCTCCATAAAGTCTTGAGTTTGATTGGATGGTATAACAAGCAAAAATCTTATGAATGTTTTCTGCCCTCAAGAAGCTATTCTAAATGAATTAGTCTTCCACAAATTAATGAATTCATATTTTAAGATGCATTTGCAAAATGTTCCATCATTCCAATGCTAATTTGCAACCTAGTTAAAAAATGTTAGCCTACCAGGAAAAAAATTTTTTAATGGGTAATGAATGTCATGTTTGTGCAGGAAAAAAAGGACATGAAAAAAAAGGACATGTAAATATAAAGCCCATATGTACTGGTTTTGACAAGACAGTGCAGTTAAGTGATTTTATTATGCATATTATTTCAAATATTCAATAGCATTAAGATATACATTTAACTACTGAAACCTTTTAAACAATGATTAAATTTATAAAATCACATTAAATTACATGTAATATCTAAAAGTCCATTATAGACGAACAGGAAAGGAAACAGTTAATATACTAATTACAGTAATTAAGAGTTGCCAATTTAATTATAGCTGGGAATATGAATGCTCTAACATTTGTTAGAGTGTAAAAAACAAATCTTTAATGCAGAGACTTTGTTCATAAACATCTAATGGAGACCTCCTCTACCTCACTCTGCTTCTCTGCTGACACAACAGCAATGGGTTCAGACTGAAGAACTTGTCAGCAATCAGGCAGGAGGAGGCTAATTAGCTTGCAGGTTAATGAGTATGATGGCTCTTGACAGCATTTTGTTACAGCCTCTTCTGTATTTAAACAATAAATGATTACTTATATACAGTTGAGACATTCTAACTATAATAGCCAAGCCCACATTTGGTTTTACAAAGATAAAATAAGTTCCTTTGTTTCTAAATCAAAAATATAAAATTTGCATGAGTTATATGTCTATCACATTCTCACAATATGCTGAAAAGAAAGGTAATAAATGTACTTTACATACAGGTATACCCTTTGGAGCTGAAAACTTCCATTGAAAGGATGGCCATTAGGTGACATAACTGGACAACTGAAAGATAATTTAAATATGATAGCTTTTTAGTAATATGCAACAACTTCCCGAAAAATAATTCAAGGAAGAGTTTTGTCTTCATTTTTCATTCTAGGCTTCTCTGTGTGAAACAGATATATAAGGCACGCACAGAGGAATCTCTTCGCTTACCTTGTTGGTTACTAGGGATTTGAAAACAGGTGGTGAATTAAGGAAACAACTCTATTGAGAGATTAACCCATTTCATCAGCCAGTGGAGAAGGAAATAAGAACATTTTTACAGCATCCCTATAATCCATATATTTAGTGGTAACAGAAATGTCTTAATAAAAGCACTAAGAAAACAAAGTGAGTACTTTGCAGAATTTTGATTTACTCTATAAAGTAGAGAATATTCAAATCTAAGTAGTCTGATTTTTATTTACATGAAAGGAAAATGATGTGTCCAGGAAAACCTTATCTGAGAATTAAACTGAACTTTAGCTGCATAATATCAAGGGAGGGTTATTTCAATTTAATATTCAGTGTTCCCTAGAAATTTGAGCACAAACCTGGAAGAAACACCTGCTGAGATTCACACTGCTTTCTAAATTATTTTGCATACATGAATTATTTGTGTACCTTCTCACTACTGTTTGATGAACATTTGAATAAAAATATAAAATAACAATTTCAAATATGTACCTTTCTAATGCTCTGTTTTATGTTTAAGAATAAAAGGTATTATATCCATCACAATTATGGTAGGCAATAAATAACTGCACATCAAGAAGCTTTAGTAGACCTGGACAGATTTAGTAGCAGAAAGAAGAAACTAGTGTAAAAACCAAAATAATTTGTTGCAGAGTTAAAAGGCCCAGGTGTAGTGAGTGCCTATAATTTCTAAGGGATGAAAGGAGTAATATAAATTCAAATTCTGTGGCTAGTTTGTCACTTTCCCTTAATTATCTTGAATAATAAATTTTGGGGTCAAAATACAAGTACTTGAAAATTTTTCCATCAATCGCATGCAACTTACACATCTGAATTCTCTTACATTATAAACAGTATATGAATATAGGCTTTTCTGTATCATACGTACATACTTAAATAACACACTATTATTAGCTTCTAATATGTCTTATCACACATAAATGCAGCCCACTACACATTTTGTAATTTACACCCTAAGTCCCAAAAGTTACAATGCTGTGCTAAATCTAGGTGGATATGTAAACAATTTTCCTAAATTCTAATCCAATTAAATGTTATAGAATCAAAAATTTCCTCCAAATTATGTGATCAATTCCAATCTAGTGCCTTTGGCGGGGGTGGGCTTGTATGGACATGGGGCAGGTGGGCCAGAGGGGAGACTGACACCTAGCTAAAATCACAACCCATTCTTCCTGCTTAAATGAGAATATTCCTCAGTCTGAAAAATTATTTATAGAGATTTTTTACTACCCTTGTATACTGCAATGTTATTTCCTTTCCCACACACTAGCAAAGTCCATTTTCACAACTGCTATAAAGCGGCATGTTCACAGCTAGTAAAACAACTCAATAAATAGCCTCACGAAGCTATAGCTGTCTCATATCCTTTCCTCAATAAAAACAGAGGTGAACTGCTTATTTTCAGCAGCACACTATAAGAAGACAGAAGCATTATGACTGCTCATACATTCTGACTATCATTTGCCACAAGCTATATCTGTCAGCATTAAATAAAGCTGCATTATAAATGTAAACAAAACACCCACATCTACAAAATGAGCTGTCCACCATTGCTGTAGGCATGAATTGAACCCGCTTATTGACTCAGGTTGCTCTTTTTATTTATTTTTCTACAAAGACATGCATTTACTTTACCCTACAAGCATACTAGATTTCAGAAAGGCAATAGTCTTGTGCTAGAGCAAAAAAGACACATGTTGACAAAGGCATATCGTAATAGGAATAACATTATGTAGGCAAACATTGATCAATTACTTAAACTTATTTATTTCCAAATGTTATCCTAGATCAAAACACTAAATCGTAAATAATCTTCGAACCTAGTCCTCTAAATATATATTTATGAACTATAAGAGGTAATTTACAATCAAATACAGAACTTTAATTTCCAATATCTAATGATAACAAACGAAAGGTGTGAAATTATACCCACACAGTTGTCCTACTTTCTACTCCTTGAGTATACACTGATAAAGTGGGGAGCTAAATATTCAGGGAATTCAATTAGGCAGGGCATAAAATTAATTCAAGTGAAAAAAAGAATTAGTTTCTGAAAAAAATAAATATGTCACTTGCAAAATGCTTTTTTGAACTTTTTCCAGGTGTAAAAAGGGTAGCAAATAAAATAAAAGGGTACTAAATGCTTTCTAAGCGTAAAAACATTTTTCCAGGTTTTTATTTAATTCTTTGGAATTAATAGATAATTATGAATTTACTGCAATAAGTTTACATTCTCACCTAGAATGTTTCAAAAAAAGTAAGGAAGAGGCCTTTTCTCTTTACTATTGTCCCATGATAGGACATGATGCTAGGGAAGTAGGCATCCAAGTTAAAGATACACTGGATTCCTGGGAGTAAAAATACCTCTGATAATATTCCAACAGGCGTACTGCATGTCAAGATTTTAGCCTATTTTTAGGCTTATTTTGAAAAGGACCATCACTGTGCCAAATCATGACAAATGAAGATATGTTTTGAAGACATTCATTACAGACAGAGCCAGAGTATATATAAAGCCACCAATACACATGCATTACAGTAAAAATGATCTGCAGCATTCTTCCAAACAACCACATGGACTCTTCTGTATACTTGATCAAATAATTTCTCAATTAGTTTTCTCCACTAAATTGACTGATTGCTTTGGCCTCTTGTAGACAGAGCTATAGAACTAAATTAAAAATAAGCTTATGCAGCCAGGTATCACCAGATTTCCCCCCAAAAAGAGATATAAACATATGCAGACACCACGTACTCCAAAGAGGTTAGTCTTTATTTGTCACCTGTTGATCCAAAGAGTCACTAAAGTCTAAAAGTTTGTACTTTTTAAGTACAAAATAGTCCACAGGTTAAGTCTAGATGTTAAAAGCAAGAAGTAAAATGCAGTTGTTAAAATATTAACACATAATAAAAACAAAATCTACTTTCCAAGGACATCAATTGGAAAAGATAAAAACAACAAAAAAAATGATGAAATAAAATATTAACATATGTTGTTAGTATTTTATTCTTATGTAGGACGTCATCCTCTATGACAGGAAAAAAACATAAACATTCCTTTGCTTCTCACTATACTGTAGATGGACATTAATTATTGCTGCCTTTCCTTTCTGAGGTAAGCTTGTTAACAAGAACTACAGGACTGCTTACAGCTGCTATCCATATTGGGTAGGTTGCATCATTGTTTATGGTGTTTACAGAAAAAAAGGGAAATCGGTACAAAGAAATAGTATGGAGTAATTAATGTATTGTAGTGTAATAATTTCCACTTTCTACCTCCATTTAAATAAAATAAAGCTCAGTAATGCCAGCGTAAATCAGGGGGAGCCACAGGGGAGCACAGCAAGGCAAAGACATTAAAGCCAAACCAAAGCCCTTCTTCACCCAAGCTACTATTATTATTACTTGTGCAAAGCAAATATTCAGCCTCCAACCCTAAATCATTTCAATTCCTATTTCCAAGTATAATTTAATCTTTTCAGCGACACTTGATGCTTACTTCATCACAGCATAATGACAGATTAAAAAGTTGTTGAATTAAATATTAAAGAGGACTTCAGGCAGTTCTGCATTTTTAAGGAATAACACAGATTGGAGATGAAATGAGAAGCCCAAATGCATATTTTATACCAAAAGGAAAGAATACATATATTTTTCCTTCAGGCCACCTACTTTGTAATAAAACACAGGGCAGGTTTTTTATTTAGTGAATAAAAATGTGAAATAATATTATAAGCTTCATATCACTATAATCTGGCACCATACAATGATGTAAAGCTAATGATAGTAAGAAAGAATACGATTTTTGTATGAGTATCTTGTTTAAATGTTTTTAAAATAAGTATATTCATAATTTATCACTTTTGCATTCTGATTTTTAAAATTAACTTATTTATGGAAATTTATCTCAGATAAAAATTTCACAGATGACAGCATCAAGAGCAAACCATTATGTAAGCGATTTTATGATACAAACTGTTCTGAGTGAGTGGGTGGGGGAAAAAACGTTGACCACCGGTAAGTACAGTTTCAATTAAAATGCTGACTGGATTACTAGGCCTAATTTTGGAAGTCCCCATTAGATTCAGGTAAAATCAAAAACGAAATGTATATGACTAGTACTCCTCAACTCTTCAGTGGATTGGAAGGAGTCAAAAAATAAAATTTTGGATGTTTATACTTAGAAGATATACAGATAATAATACAAAGATATACATAGTTAACATTCCAAGAGCCCATGGATCACTACATTTGGTACATGTTTTTAAAGAACAGAGATTTTTTTCCCCCCTGAGGATCAAAAGAAAACAAATTTTTAAATTCTTTGTTCATTGTAAATTCAAGCAATTTAATGGAGAGAAAAAAAGGGCTCCATGAACATTTTATTCTATTTGTGTAACATCAAATTACAATCTTTTGTACATACATACATTTTTACACAATGGTTGTATCTAAGTACTTTCATTTTACATATGTGTTACCAATACTGTCTATTTGAATGAACCACATGAAATTGCCAACTTAAAGTCAAAATGGTCAGACATCAACAATTTCATGTTTTAACATTCATTTTAGAAAGTTGCATCTTTATATATTCCCACTTAAGAGAAAAAGTCATCCACAATAGTATGTTTTAAGCAATCACATGGAAACTTTTAAAATATGTACTATCTACAGGAAGCAACATTTTCCTTAGAGGCCAAGGAAGCAAATGACATTTGTTTTTGGAAATAGTTCACTTTTAGAACAAGTACAAGGTACAAATGTCAGAAGAGAGTATTAAACATTTTTAAAGTAATACTTGGGGGGGGGCATTATAATAGTATCAATAATAAAAATAAAGTGAAAAAAGTAATACTTTCTCTACTTATTCAAAGAAAGAAAGAAAATGATAAAGATACTACACTGACTTCTTATGACTTTGGCTGGGGTAGACCTAAATGTCAACATGGCTTCACATGGCCTTGAAAGGATGGCCGAATTCCTATTGGAAAAATTTTCATTGTGGTTGCTCCTGGCCGAATATGACACAGACTTACTCATGAACTGTTGTGCACGCAATCCTTTACGTTAAAGAAAAGTACAAAATACGCCTATGGAATTGTTTTTGCAAATCTAAAAAAGGGGCCAAGCTTTTCAAATTATGCTTTTATTTAAAATATTTTCCAGTCTCCGTGTTCTGCTGTTCTACTGACATGGGTGTTTGGGCAGTGGTTCCCGGCAAGCATACAATTAATTCTAAGTCCACACAATTAGATGCATGAACTACACAGTAGAAATACTGCACAATAATCTTCCCAGATACCCTTTAAGAAGAACAAAGTACATTCGTCCTCCCTACAAACGTTTCTTGACTGGAGCCAAGAAACTAGGGTAAGGGGTGGGAGTGGGGAGGAGACAGTGTGACAAGGAGATCGATTTTTCTATGGTTTCCATTTTTAAATTCTAGAGAGAGCAATAATCCTAATTTTCTGGAATCTTTTCCATATAGCAGTAATGAGATAATAACTTCCCATCACCTAGGACATAGTAGGTACTCAACAGATGTTTGTACAATTAAATTCCCTGTGGAATTCCCTATGGAATTCAGTCTCCCACTGACAAACAGCCATTAAGTTTGGAGAGGGAAACCTCCTGGAAGGTGATCCTATTTATGGTGAGGAGTTAGAGTTGTTTTTTTCCTCTTTTCCAAGATTGTCCTTATTTTGGAGCTGGTTAAGAATTTTTCCTATAGGTCTAAGATGTTCACATGGTGATTTTACCGTCTTCCTATGTTCTCTGATACGGGGGTTGGCAGCAGCCCAGATATTTGAAATCAGGGAAATCCAGTATCTACGGTCGCCCATCCTCAAATCAGGTTTCGGATTTGGTTTAGAAAGGTACCAAACTCTTGCGCTTGGGAGCAGGTTTGACTCCCTGGTGGTGCTGACCCAAGAGCACAAGGCCGGCTGCTGCGGATGGCAGGAAGCGCTGGTCTCCCTGGCTGCAGCTCACCCAGGCCAGCCGCCCGGAATGCCGCTGGCGCAGGGGGCGGCTCCGGCCGCAGCGCCACTCTGCCCGCAGCGCCCAGGGCGCGCCCATTGTTCTCTGCGGTGCAGAGCCGCATCCTGCTCCTGGGGCTCTGCTGTGGAACACCCATAATTAATGTAAATGGAGCAGCCTCGGTGTCAGAGCGGGTTCCTTAATTAAATGTAAATTGGGAGCAGCCTTACACAGGAGTATTAACTAGAGTTTTACTTTGTGCGAATGGAAAATCAGCCTGTCAGGGACTCATTTCAAATGCCACGGAATGCAGAGCGGCTTCAAGATTGTTTCATCAAGGTGATTGAGAACAAAAACTACTCAGAACAGAGAATTCGGGCTTACACTGAGCTCCCACACATGTATTATTTATCTCTAGATTCTTTAGGAACGAAACTGCTGCGTGTGTGTGTGTGCACAGTCCAGCGAGCCCTGGCTCGGCCTGTGCGTGTGAAAGGCGCACCTACTCCACGCGTGTGCAGACGCCCTTAAACAACCCACAGGCAGGGAGGATGAGGCCCGGACCAAATGACGCCTCTCCACGGTTCAGTGAGTTACTCCGAGCAACCACGGGTAATCATGGGCGACTCCACACTTAACTGAAATTAAGGCGGACGTCGCTGAGGATGCTGAACCCTTTAACAAGGTGCCCGATTTATATTACTAATATTACACCTCCAATCAAACTATGTTAGGGGTATTTTATTGTAATTTGTGGTCATTGATTTTTCCTCCACAACCTGCCGTGGGAGAGAATATTAAGTCAAAATACAGAGTAAATGTGCAAAGCACATTTTACACCAAAAAACGTTATTTTTTAAAATATTTTTACTTACTATTCATAATCATCCTGAATATTCCATGTTGGATGTATCCTCCTTCCTAAAGGAGCAGAGAATGTGACTTCCCAAGCCTAAATTAGCACAAAATCCTGTGCATATACTTTCAAGGCTATAATTTTTTTACATATCTTTAAAATTAAGAATTTACATCTCAAATATACACATTTCGTTACCCAATTTAATTAGACTTACAGAAACAGGGTATTATAAATTTACAAACAAATTATCAGTTGCATTAAGGCTCTAAGTGGTTTTACAATGGTAAATAATCAAATCCAAAACTTTTCTAATCTTTGGTTTTTACACAAATTAAGAGAGAAAATGAAATACATTAGAAAGGAAAACTCCTCCCCCCCCCAAAAAAAAAAAATCCTTCAACAAGAAAGCAAGCCTATGTTGCACATTTCAACTTGCCAGTGTACTAAGTGTTGTTAGGGAATAAAACAACAAAATTGGAATATCAAATCTTATGCCTCCCAGATAATGCCATCAAGTGAGTGAGTGTTTCTGTAAGGCATGTGAGCCACCTCTTCTCTCCTATAACAGTGACTTAATCCTGAATGTTCTCAAAGAATTCTTCCACACAAAGGGGTCAATTGTAGGCCACAGAATAACCTTGTACATATTTGTCTATTAAATGATTGAGAACTAAACCTTCCTGCATGTCTTTACTGGCTTAATTAAGAAGATGTACACTAACTGAAAAAATACCTTTATCCATTCTTTACACTGCATGACAAAAGAGATCAAAATGAACATGCCGATCAAAAGGTTTACTTTAGACAGGAAGCAGCCTGTCAGACCATTATTACAAATTAAAGGTATTATAGTCAAGTCATTTTTAACCTCTTAAAAATGGATAATCCTTTTCTGCACATTAAATCATTTTTCTCCACAGAAGTAACATTTCTTTATGTCTAAATGTACATATTCCTCTGTCATTCTTCACTTCTCTTACTGGAGATGGTAGAGGTCTAATACTCTCAATTTTAAGTCAATGTTCTCACCAAGTTTGGACTTCTCTCTCTTTAAATGATATAAAATAAATGACATATTTTTAAAATGTGAACTCACAAACTGATTACGCACAATAATCTTATCTCCTGAATCTCATTTTACTGCACTAAAATTCTTAATGGCATTCTCTAGTTAATAACTTCTATTTTAATAGATGCTGCTTTATATCTAGTCACTATGCTTAGTAAATATAAGATAAATTCACCCTTACTAATAATAATAACTAAATTAAACCTCTAATTCTGGAATCCTTTACTTTTAAGAACTTAAAATATCATGTATTAAAATACCAATCTTAATTTTTTTAAAAGGACACCAAATTTTGGATCAGTACAATAAAGCATAAACAAAAAAGTCCCTTGAGATACTGGTGTGAAACCTGCAGCTCATTGATTTTGTTCTTGATAATATGCTATTAAATTGGAGAACATGCTGACCTTGTGTGCAAAGGCAGAATTGTGCATATGCAACAGAAAGTTAAAAAAAAAAAAACAGCTTCAAAATGACTGTTTAAAACTAGGCTACAAAATATTAAAATACAGACAAGCATTCCATAGTTTACTTAAAATTGGCAACCACAATTTAACAAGCTATTCTAACAAATGATTAGCATAGCGTGTGCTTTTCTTTAGCCATCAATTATGACACAGGGTAATGCAGGGCACAACTTAAGTGTCAAATTACAATATGCTATACAAAACCACTTTGCAACACAGCCTTCTGTTTGCTTAGCAATTACTACAGAGCCCACTGCTTTTCATGAAAGGAATTGGTCAGGACTGTTTATAAGAATCACCAGAAATGTTTATATATTTATATTATAAAAAATTAGTTGACAATTTCATAAAATTTCTCTTTAACCTTTAATAAAATGACCGGGTTGTAATTGTGTTGGTTTAAAACTGCATATAACCAAAATGGTCTGGGTATTTTTCTTTTTTAAATAAGACTCTCCCGTGGTATGTGACAAAAGTAGAATAGTACTTTTACAAGATTAAACTATTAAGTCTTTTCACTAATTTGTCCATTAAGAAAATTTAAAACTTTTATTATTTGACCACTGGAATAGTGAAAATCTAACTTAGTGAAATCTATAATCATTCTGAACAGAGAGCAACATCACCTTATCATTCTCAATAAAACAGATACGGATTTAAGTGCAAAATAAACTAGTAGAATTTTTGAAATGTGGTTCAGATTGTAATTTTCACATGGCAATCACTGTTTCAAATACTTGATCTATCAGCAGTGAAAATGAATAAAGGTTATCTGTCTTAATTGTAGGACCATCCATTAATTCATAAAACTCTTATGTGAATAAATACTTAATGAGAAAAGGGAAAAAAATACACAAAACAGTTTTTATGCTGTTTTTCCCATTCTGCTGCTGTCCTTTCTCCTGCATTTGCCTAAAGGCTCTCAGTAAATTACACTCCCAGTAAATGACTGTAATTTACCCGCTGAATTCCCTTGTTCAGGAAAAGCACAAAAACACATTCCAGCATTTCCACAGCTCAAATCTACTATTCGGGATGTCAAGAACAATCCATGGGCAGTAATTTGAAACTGTTTGAACCTTCAAATGAGGGAAATTAGAAATGTTTTGAGAGTTAAGATATTTTGTGAAAAGATAAAAACCTGATAAAAAATCTCTAACTGTTCTTGTCCTTTCTTCTCCCTCCCATATCAGAAGCAGAGGTCTAAATAAACTATTCCACAGTATGAATAATAGAAGTCAAATTTACATTTACTAGGTTAATTTTTAATGATAATACACACTCCATTAATGTTAAAAACATAGATCCTGCTATGCACTTTTCTATCACAACTATCTCCCAGTGCAATCTTCCTGACCATCATCCAAATAACTTCCTCTAGGTACAACTTACAGGTTATAAAGACTAAGGGCCCCAAGGATACCCCCAGTCACTTTTAAAATTATCGGCATAAACAAGAACCAAGACTTTCCATTTGGTTACATTTCAATATAGAGAAACCCAGTGCACAAAGAAATGTAAATAGTTACATGGGCCAAACTTGAATTGTATAACTTAATATTTTCATATGTAACACAGGCCAACATACAGGATAAATCAGCATAATCCCCAATGTAAAGACCTCCTTACTGCTGTAACAACACATAGGCATGAGCGTATCGCGCACGGGCGCGCATGTACACAAACACACACACCCCTAGAGTTAAGAACATTCAGTAACCAAAACAGGCTATTTCACTCTGTCTAAAGGCAGGTTTTCATATGGCAAAATGGTTATAAATCCTCATTATCCTAAATAAAATTACAGCACTTTAAACATTTCCAGGGAGAACATTCTCTCTTCTAAACAACTACCTTAGCGAGTAATAGGAAGCAATATGGTTGCACTTGTGTCACAGTTGGAAGCCTTTTTAAACTGTCGCCCTGCTAGCAAACCGATTCTACATATTAAAATGAATGTGTTGCTTATTTCAAGGGGGAAAATCATTTATAAAATCAAGACCATTATTAAGATATTGTGACTAACTTCCTCTTTTAAAGTAAACCCGAAGTACAGAAGGCAATAATCTATATATGTTCACATAACTTCACTCACTCTCTATCAGTCTGGTCTTACAGGAAAAGGTCTTCTTGAAAGATGAGGCTTTGCATATTTAACATTTAATAATCAAAGTAGCCTATTGCACCAAATATACTGATCACAAATTATATAGAAAAAAAATCTATAAATTTCCTTTTTTTAGTATAAGAGGTGAAGTATTTACAAATGTATCAAATTAAATTATAAAGACTGTTAAAAAAAATACCATGTATGTAACTTCATCCACTTTATACTATCTGACAAATGCATCCTTTTTCCAAAAACTGTGTTGGTATCAAGAGTACCCTCCCTATTATAGTAACTGTATAATGACTGTAACAGATTAATAGTTTAGATAAGTTTAACATCAAACCTGAACTGACAGTGTGGGCCCAAATTCCTGAAGTTCAAATAGAAAAATGAATATTAAGCATTACCATTCACTGGGCAGATGGAGATGCTTTTCTCATGCTCAAGATTACATTTAATTGTGAAAAATACATTGCAACTTTAACATTTCTCAACATGCTTTTTATCTAGGTATACAATGGCCATATGACTTTTAAATTCCACATAGATAATGGAAGAAGTTATGTGTTCCCAAGTGGGGAACCATGAACATCTCTCACCAGGGATTTGTAGGGCAGTGTTGCTCTCTACGGAATGGTTGCTTTGCTTGTTTTTAAAATATCCACCCCTTGTAGATTCTTAAGCATTAACTCTGTTAGCACTTACGGTGAATGATTTAACATTTTTATCATCTCAGCGTTTTTTAGATTTGGAGTATACATTCAATTCAATAGATATTTCCTGCACATTGTGTACTACCATATTTAACTGGGTAAAGCAACTAGTAATAAAGTAATTAACTTCTCAACCAAGACACTGTATGTTCTGCTGTTGTTCTTGATTGAAATTTTCCGTTGATTTCTAGACAGCTATATTATCTATTTTATAATTGCAAACCTGGATTAATTGTTTCTAAAAGTTGCATCATGTTTCATGCCAATAGAACCTATGAATGCATAAACGCTCCTGTTTCTAATGTCACTGTTATCAAGCCAAAAACAATTATACTCATTTGAGTTATAGCAACCAATAAACTTAGATAATCACCATATGCAACACAACATTTTGGCACTTGAACTTAAAACTCTTGTAGACAACTATAGATTGCTTCTAATGCGGAGCACTCTTGTCCTACCCAAGGCTGCCAATAGAAATGCCAAAGCTGCTGAATGCTGCGCATCCTAGTAATGCTGTCAGTAAATGGCACATTCACACAGCCCCCAATCCTCTCTTCCCAGGCATGGTCTTCTCCAGCTGCAGCTTAATTTCCTGTGACTTGCCTAATTACTGTAATTAAGGATTAATTGCCATTAATTATTCACACATAAGCTCATCGCAAATCATGGGGTAAATGTCTTATGAAAGCTGCCATACAAGCCATGTATAAACACACTGGGATGCTTCAGGCAGGCGAATCTATCACTCAGCCCTCAAGCAAATCTCTGTGCTTCTCTTACAAAAACAGCTATAACTCTCAGAAACTCGACAGTCCTTTCAGGTAAGCATTAGGTTACAAAGCATGTTTTCCTGTGGAAGCCACAACGGTTTTATTAGTACTATAAATGCTGTTTTATCTTTCCAACTGCTATTTTTATGTTTCCATTTTTATTCTACAGTGCTCAGTTTAGGACAACCACTTGCTTCAAGGAGGAATGTTTGCAGTTGCTACTTTCCCCATCACAGTTTGAAATAGTTCCATGTGGTTTATAACATATGACCATGCAACTGGGATCAGCATGCTAAAAAAAGTCAATGGATCGGCTCCACAAGTGAGATGGAAACCATTTGATTTTCAAAAGTCTCAATTTCTTTTGTTGGTGTAAAAACCCTATAGCATATCATTTAGTCACTGCTGGGGTGTTCCTTATAAGGCAGGTTACCAGCTCAGCCACAAAGGTATCACTGACAAGAATGACTAAAAATGGCAAGCAAACAAAATAGCCTTTGATAGATTACTTTTGTATTAGTTGGGTTCCCTATTTTCATGAGAGCCTCAAGTATTTTCACAATTATAAAATACTAGAGGCCTGGTGCACGAAATTCGTGCACTCAGGGAGGGGGGGGTCCCTCAGCCTGGATTGCGAGAGGGCGCAGGCCAGGCCGAGGGACCCCACTGGTGCATGACTGGGGCCAGGGAGGGACACGGGAGGTTGGCCAGCTGGGGAGGGACTGTGGGAAGGCTCCAGGGCGTGTCCAGCCTGTCTCACTCAGTCCCAATCAGCCAGACCCCAGCAGTAAGCTAACCTACTGGTTGGAGCGTCTGCCCCCTGGTGGTCAGTGCACGTCATAGCGACTGGTCGACTGTCTGCCCCCTGTTGGTCAGTGCACGTCATAGTGAGCGGTTGAGCGGCCTTAGCATATCATTAGCATATTATGCTTTGATTGGTTGAATGGATGACTGGACGACAACTTAGCATATTAGGCTTTTATTATATAGGATAGACATCATTCCTTTGTAAAGCTAGGAAAGAAATAGTTTCTTCCAAGTATTTTTAATAAACCCTGAGCTAACAGGGGAACTTTCAAATCCTAGTTTGGAAACTATACTCCAACCATTTCTTTCTAGTCATCTAGGGTGTACCATGCGTAAATGTTTTAAAACAGAAGAATTCATTTTAACAACAGAATAAACTATTGTATATGTTATGATACAAACTATATCAACACTGCTCTAGGAAATTTAAGTCTAAATAA
This sequence comes from Myotis lucifugus, assembly GCF_000147115.1. NCBI lineage: Eukaryota > Metazoa > Chordata > Mammalia > Chiroptera > Vespertilionidae > Myotis > Myotis lucifugus. The sequence goes on from NW_005871221.1 coordinate 553,892, forward strand.
GCAGAATGATGTTCTAATTGTTATTTTAGTCCCTTCTGCAGCAAATTAATGCATGAAACATTTTCATTTCGGTACATGTTTGCGTGTCTGAGTTAAACATTTATGTTAATGGACCTTCTGGCAGATTTCTAATGTTTCAAATACTCCTCTAGAATAGCAACTTTTCAAGTAATAGCTCTTTCCCCATCTTCTGCAGTATTTGAAATAGGGGTATATAGCAACTAAAATAATTTCAGTTTCAAAGTCGAAGTTTAAAAATCAATTACTTAAATACTTAAATAACTAAAGATCATATCTACATTCAAGCAAAATACCAACTAAGTGCGCAGGCTATTCAAAATGAAAAAAACTAAATCTATACCCTTCCCTCTACTATCTAATTGATGACATATATTTAAATCACAATTTTGAGCAGTTCCTAAGGGAAAACAAAAAAAGAAAAAAAAGCCATATTATTCTTTGGTTCCAAAGATTTAAAGGGTATGCATAATTTCTATAGAGATCACAGAGTATGTTTCCAATATCCTTCAGAACCTTCTTTACAAACACCCAGTCACCCACTATGGTTTCTAACATTGGTCCAGTTTTTGTATATTTAACTTCTATTACTCTGTAATCAGAGTTGCACAAAGCCTAATAACATTCCTCAAATGAGACACAAGTCTTTTCTTATAACGTAAGTTTTTTAAAAGTGGAATGATGCTTATAAAATCCAATTTTTCACTGTTGAATTACAGTTGACCCTTGGATATCAAAGGAGTTAGAGGCACCAACCACCACACAGTTGAAAATTCACATTTAACTTTTGACTCCCCCAAAACGTAACTACTAATAATCAACAGTTGCCTTACTGATAACATAGTCGATTAACACATATTTTTATGTTATATGTATTATATACTGTATTTAATTTATTTACAATATATTAAATTTTAAAAACATGTTATTTAGAAAATACATTTACAATATTGTACATATTTATTGGGGGAAAAAATCCCCTCTGTAAGTGGACCCATGCAACTCAAATCTATATTGTTCAAGGGCCAACTGTATATATGTAATCCAAAATTGCAGTCTGGAACTTAGTTAATATTCAATGATAATCATGGATACTCCCAAATCTACCCATTTGGACCATTTCTCCCCCTAAAAATTTAGGAACTTATATATAATTCTGGACTCTTACATTCCTAATCAAATAAGAACTGCTATATATTTATGTAATAATTTATAAGATTGGAAACTAAGTCATATTATGGGAAAATTCACAAAAATTTATTTTGGTAGAAATGTGTTATTGCCAGTGATAATGATATAAAATAGGATTGTTCAGGTTTTATCATCATTGTTTTAAATTTACCTAAAGTTCAATACTTGAACTTGGCTGCCATTTTACCAACTGATTCCTACACCCCTGTACTGAAGTCAGCAGCAGTCAGTGACACAGAGAACTGTTAATATGTACCATCCTAACACATAGTTTTACCATCAATGTCATCTAATTGGTACTTCCCTATTTTTGTCACCTTGCCTTGATGCCAGCTGCCAAGCTCTGCCATGTCACTTTCCACTTATGGACTCCCAAGTCCCTTGATCTAGCTAATTAGGGTTTATGTGTTAATTGGAGTAAATACAAAGATGGGAGTCAGAGGCACAAATTTCAAAGCACAGCCATAAATTGAAGAGCTGATAAGCAGGGAGAAGATGCCTTCATGGAACAAGTGTCAAGTTTATTTTATCACTGGAAAGACTCAGAATTTCCTGGCAAAGTGACACCTTTAAGTTTTTGAAAAGACTTAAAGAGAAAAACAGTAACTAACACATTAAGAATATTATTCTGTAGCAGAAAAATACATAATACATTTGAATTCAGATCAAGACACAGCTCTCATTTTTAAAAATTCCTGAAACTGTTTTTATTCAATAAGACAGTTTGTAATTTCTACCTTTTTTCACAGAAAAAACAACAACATACACCTTGTTTTAAATTCTAGTTAAGAAAAAAAAACTAAAAGAAAATCAGTATTTGAAAATCCTAAGATGTGATTTAAGTGAAAAAAAAAAGGCATTTTCATTAACATTTTGGGTATATTAATGTTTTTCTGCTAAAAGATCACTGTCTGATTTAGAAATAATTACCACCAATTACAGCAAAGAGTTTATGAATACTGTATAGGCAGCTTTAGGATACTACATTTCAGATGCTCATCTCAAATGTCATTTAAGACAGAAATTACTTTAGAAGGAGTATGCATGATTTCTATAGTGATTAGAATGTGCTTTCAACACCCTCTAGAACCTTCTTTACAAAAAACATTACTGTCAGTTGGAAACACTGCCTTTTCTAGCATCTGGTGGGGAGGAGCAAAGTCAGATAATTAATATGGAAAGTAATTGAAAGAGCTGGTAAAGTCTCTGCTATTTTGCTTTTTTTAAAAAAAAAAAGTTTCATACCTGATCAGTCAAATTTAGTTGACAAAAATGTAATGGGAGGACTATTTCATCTGTTACAACTACCTGGGATTTGTTGTTAATAATAACAATGACAACAACAACAGCTACTACTACTACTACTACTACTACTACTACTTACATTTATAAAGCACTCATAGCTTTTACATATGTTACCTGAACTTATGGTAACTAATATAAGTTAGGTAACATATCTTAAAATATATATTTAAAGACTTTTTGGAGAAAATATTCAAATCATTTTCAGGTTGGCTGATGATTAGTTAGCAATACCAGAACAACCCTATCTTCCAAAAGCGTCAATGTAATAATGAAAGTATTGAAAAATAAAATTAGTAAGAATAACTAGTGTCACATTTATGTGGTGTATCTTAAAAGATCTATTTAAGTGGTAGCTTCTGAAGCAGGTACATTAAAAATCCTCAATTTTCCCTTCCCTTTCTTCATGTCCTGTTAATCAACAGAATAATAACTTATAAGTTTGGTTCTACATTTTGAAGATGTTCCTTGGGTTAACCTTAAGTTTTTGTCTTAGGATTCTAACTTCCATTAGTATTTTTAACTCATTTGCCAAGTCTGGAATTAACCAACTCTTTGAGTAAATAAGAAAAACATTTGTAATGAATAAAAGATCTTTTTAATGCACCATTATATTCAAAGAGAACCTAAGATATCCATATATCTTCTGATAAAGAATAGAATAATATTACAAAAATAATAGTATCTAGAAAACTTTTTGACAGCAGTACTTAAGATTTCTGAAATATATGAAATATGAAAATTTTCATTTAACTTTCTTCCTGGCAAAAAGTCACTGGCTTCTAGTGTTGGTATATCAATTCAAGAAATATGTTTAAAATTCCTACGTAATAAATAAGTGAAAACATCACATAAAAACATGAGACCCATATCACACATTATATCACTAGCAACTTTGTACAACTTTTAAACAAAACTATTCTGTAACTTGGTGTGAGGTTTTAACTGTAAATAACCAAGCTAATTTCTACAAATTAACAGATGTCCATGAGAAACAGTAAGAAACAAAGAAATGCATATGTGAACATCATCAGCATCCAAATGAGTTTATTGTAGGACTCTTTAAAGCACATCTGATCTTGGCTCCAGCCTGTAGTCTACCTTTCAACTTGCAAATGACAATGTCACCAAACACTGTCCTTCCATCAATCAAGCTGGGTCATGAATATACAAAAGGCAGCAGAGAAGCTGGCTACCTCCTGCAGTTCAACTTGGCCTAATTATCTAGGCCTTTCTTTTGGTTACAGTCTGAAGGGTATACACCCAGTCAGCTGCTGGGCAGCCGGAGGCCTAATCAAGAGAGGTTATGCATACTGACCCTTATATGGACATCCAATGCAAGTTAAATGTGAGCACCAAATGTCATCTTTCTTATTCATCATTATGAAATTTCCCTCCCCTTTCGAAATACCAATCTGCTGCCATTTTCAGACACTCCTCTTACCCCCCTCCAAGCTGTCATTTCACTGTGCTTTCTGCCAGTTGAGTGAATTAGCATTCTAACTGATGTGCTGCTCTTCTCAGACAAATCCTTGAGCTGCGTTAACTAATGACTTCTCTCCAGAAAAAGGAACTGATAGTCAACCATTGATAAAAGAGAGTCCATTTCCACAAATCAAAAACAATTTGCCATAATAGTGGCAAAATCAGTAGAGTTACTATCGCTGTCCACTTTCCCTGTGTTTTCCTCGCATTCCACTAACCAAGAAACCACCATCACCACTGAATGAAATATAAAGCTGCTAATGAGTCAGCTGCAGTTGGGTATGATGATGAACTCTAAGCAAGGCAATTTATGAACCAAAGCATTGGTGAGGGTGGAAAAAAGTCAAACAATAAAGAGCCATTTTCATATGTAGTCAAATTGCGGATGAATCTTATAAGACAACAAACTGCCCAGTGCCATTCCCTGCACATAACAGGTGTGTAAGAGTTGTTTCAATGATGATGTTATTGACAATATGAAAGATCAAATGCAATATAAGGCCACAACTAGAACTGTGATGTGGAAATGGAAAGACAGGTGCAGATTTCGCAAATGCTGTAGAGCATATGTAAAAGTGGAAGATGGGAATAAAAGAAGATTCCACTTTTAAAGTAGGAGAGATATCAAAGAATACATAAGTAAAGAGAAAACTGAGGAAATGAGAGATTTTTATGGGCTACACTTACAAATAGCATAATTTCCTCTATATTTTAACATATTTATGTATGGTAGCTCCTCGACATACACACCAAAGAGGTAACTCTACTATCTGGTGTGGCAGAAAATACTACAATGACTTACAATCCTCCAAGTCCTAGGAGAAGTGCTAGAAAGTCACAATGAGCTGAAACTGCAAGTGCAAATACATTAGCCTTAAATAGGCAGGTAAAGGGGTTGGAAACAGAAAAAGCTTACTTTGTAATAAGAAGAGAATCTTTCAGTCAAGTATGGAAGGTTCAATTATTACAGCACTTTAGTTATTTAGTTTATAAAGTCAATATGCATTCATTCAACAAATGTTTACTAAAACCCTTCTATATTCCTGTCTTCTAGGACCTGTGTACAAGTCTCTGGGAAACAGAGAAATATGAATGATATGACACGTCCTCAAACTGTTTAAAATCACACTAGAAAGACAGCCATGCACATATAAAACATAGCAACATGAAATTGAAATATAATGTAGTTGCAATATAGACTAGGAAATAATATTGTATTCATTAGCTACATTCTTAAACAAATAATTGCTATCATTAGATAATAAATAAGTGGCTCACAAATAAAAGGCAAATATGATACAAAAATAAGTTTTCTGATTTAGATAAAGAAGGTATCTTCAAAGAGGTACATAATACACAGGGGTAAAGGAAGCTATGAAATGTGATCTACTCTGAAAGTACAATATGAAAAATGGTATGAGGAGAACATTTTGGTATTATGGAAAAAAAATCATACCACGAGGCAGTAGTTAATCAAGTGTCCTTGGAGAAAAAAAAAAAAATAGACCAGTCTAATTAGGACAGAAAGTTGTTGCAGGGGAGTAGTACACACTAAGCCTTCTCTGAATCTCTAAACTGGCTTAGCAGTCCTCTAAATATTTTCTTCAAAACCCTGTACTTTTCCTTTAAAACAAGTGAACAAACAAAAAAAACTGTTCTAAGCTCATCTTCCGAGCTCTTTTTAACTCTTATTGGGCATAGTGCTTTATCTTATTTATCCTTCAATCACAGTCCCCGGCATAGAGTTAGTTTTCAATAAATGGTGGTTGAAAGAATAAAAGAATGAAGATCCAGTTTATAAACATCCAAAAATTCCAGACTAAAAAGTCTGAACTTAATCCTACAGGCAATGGAGAATAATTAAAAGTATAATTGGCGTGATCTATGCAGTATCACAGGAAGTTCTACTGGGAAAGTAATTTGGCATCAGAATGTCAAGAAAATTGAACCAAGAATTAGAACCAAGAGTTCTAGTTGGGAGGTTATTAGAATAATTTGGGCAAAAGATGATGAGGATACTGAGACGAGAAAGAAAGGGATGGATGTAAGGAATGATTTTTCAGGAGAGCCTTAACAGAATCTGCCTTCATCTTAAGATAAAACATGTACATATTAAATTTGGTGTTGGAATGACATTAAATCTGATCCCTCCAGTAAATACTTAACATTTGATATTTCTACCAAGTGACTTTTTCCAGCTTCAGGTTATATAAGAGTTCTCACTACCTCCCAAAATATCTCTTAAGTTTTGTTGACAGTGGTATTAATTACTCCTTTTTCTGGTTCAGCCAAAACCTGCTTCCTGTAGCTCACTAATTCTATTCAATGTAAATATAAAAAGCTCCCATCTTCACTATATGTGGTTGAAGAATCTAAACTGACCCCATCCCCACTAAAGTCTTCTTTAATAGACACAAAACATATACCATTTCCAATAAGTCTTCTTTGAGCATACTATTTTCAAAATTCCTTTTGCAACATAGATCCCAAGTGCCCAACATAATACCTCCAAATACTTGACAAGCATCAAATACATTAAGATTGTTACCTCCTTTGCTCTTGTTTAGGAAAATATATTTAACAGTCAGAAATAAACACAGTAGGAATTTAGATCAGAATGGGAATATTACTACCTATAGGATAAGCCCTACGGTTCTATTAATAAAAAATCAAAATTACCAAATTTTGACAGACACATCATACCACTGTCGTCTTTGAGCTTAGATCTATACAATCTCCTTTGTTGTACATGTGTTGAGGTTATACCAGATCTAAAATGATTTCAATAACCATTTACTGAGTTCCACCAAACAACAAACTGTAAAATCTATCTCTGTACTTACTCTCTTTCTAGGTAGGTCCTATTAAGCCTTCAAAAATGACATCCTTATTTGCAAATATGTTTAGTATAACATTATTTATAATACTGAAAAGACAAAGACAACTGAACTATCCCAGAATAAGGAAATAAAGAAGAAAGCAACAATACAGCCACTCAAGTATTATATAGTCAATAAATTACTTATAAAAAAATTGCTAACATGAAAAGTACTTACATTGCAGTCCTAATGAAACACTCCTCCAATAGAGTAAAAATAAGTGATTCTAATTATAAAACAAAAATATGCATTGAAATATGTGGAGACTGAGAAGAATGCAAGTAGGTTCTGGACAATTTAGCAATCCTATCTAATAAAAGAGAAACATGGTAATTAGCCGTACCTCCGCTACCCTTCCCATTGGCTAATCAGCATATCCTTATGCAAATTAACTGCCAGCCAAGATGGCGGCCGGCAGCCAGGCAGCTGACGCGAACAGGGAGGCTTGCTTGCTCCAGTGACGGAGGAAGCCAGGTTCCCCGCCTGCTGCTGCTGGCCTCTGAGATTGCAGTTTGAAACATTGTTACAAATATAGAAGCTAAACAAAACCCCAGAAACCTGCTTTAGTCAGCCGGCTTCAGCCAGCAGGATCGCAACATTGTTTCAAATACAGAAGGTAAACAAAGGCAGAAACCTGCTTTCAGCAGCGA
>NW_005871221.1:562745-566554 GCF_000147115.1 Myotis lucifugus
CCAACTAAGATGGCGGTTAATTTGCATTCTAGCCACAGTGGCCTGGGTCCGGGAACATCATAGGGCACCCAGGTCACTCCGAGGTAGGCCCCGTGTGGGCCCTGAGCAGCCTAGGAAGGGCCTGAGCCAGGGGGCTCCTGGGCAGGGCCTGAGCCTGCAATCAGAGCCGAGGGGGGGCCCTGCCGGCAATTGCAAGGGGCTGGGGGTCCCCTGCCTAGGCCTAACGCTGGGCCAGAGGCCTGAGGCCTTGGCAGGGGCGGAGTTGGCGATCACATGGGGCTGGGGGTCCCCTGCCCAGACCTAACGCCCCAGCAAGAGGACTGAGGCCTGGGCAGGGGCAGAGTTGGTGATCCCACGGGGCTGGGGGTCCCCTGCCCAGGCCTAACGCTGGGCCAGAGGCCTGAGGCCTGATTAAAGCAATGAGAATGGGCTGGGGGTCCCCTGCCCAGGCCTAAACCTGGGCCAGAGGCCTTAGGCCTGGGCAGGGGCTGAGCTGGGGATCGGTGTGAACTACAGAGGAAACACCTTTTCTGACCGCTCATTGGCTAAGCTCCCTGTATGCCACTGGTAATATTCTTAGTAACTTGGGTAATAAGAATCCAAGAAGGTGATGTAGAGTTTTTCCACCTCACTCCTGGAGAAAAAAACAAAGGTCCGCTGCTGGAGAGCTAAGAAGTGTCATATCCTGCCCTAGCCAGTTTGGCTCAGTGGATAATGCCTCGGCCTGCTGACCGCAGGGTCTGGGTTCAATTCTGACCAAGGGCTTGTACCTAGGTTGTAGGCTCCTCCCTGGCTGGGGCCCAGGTCAGGGCTTATGCAGGAGGCAACCAATCAAAGTGTTCCTGTCACTTTGATGTATCTCTCTTTCCCTTTCTCTTCCACATTCTCTAAAAATCAATGGAAACATATCCTCAGGTGAGAATTTTAAAAAATAGTAAAGAAATGTCATATCCCATCAAAGACACATGTTGAAAATGCCTAAAGAAAGTTGTCATATTTTCATGGTGAAGGGACTGGAGTCCGTGTTGATGAAAACACCTTGGTGGCTGTGGTGACTGGCAGTGGCTGAAGCAGCGGGGTGATGGGGCTGGCGCCTTCCCCTGATCAGCCCGGCCACATCCCACAAAGGGAGGCCAGACTGTGGCTTAGGTCCGATCCCCAAGGGGAACAGGGAGTGGGCCTAAGCCATCAGTAGGACATCCCCTGAGAGTTCCCAGTATGTGAGAGGGGGCAGGCTGGACTGAGGGACCACCCCCCCCTCAGTGCACGAATTTCGTGCACCGGGCCCCTGGTCTATATATATATAAAAGGTTAATATGCTAAGTGTCCCTCCACCCATCCGACTGGTTGCTATGACATGCATTGAACACCAGTGGGAAGATGCTCAATGCAGGAGCTGCTGAGCTGCTGCAGTGATTTGGCAGCGGCTGTTCTCGTGTGAGGCACCCTGGAAACCAGAGAGGAGGGAGCCCGATTCCTTGTGGGGCTGCGCAATTCCACCTTCGGCCGTGGGTTATGTTGTTGCTGGGGTACTGTCGCCCTGAATCTGGTTTACTGCACACTTGCATTTGCGTTCCACACCCTGTACAACAGCAACTTTGCAGAGTGCCCTCTCTCACTCCGGGACCTGTCAGGGGTTGTTGGAGAGCCGGTTTCATCGCAGGCCAGGCCAAGAGACCCCACCTGCCGGAGGGATGCAGCTCACTCCACAGACACCCTTCGAGCCATGGCACCACCCCAGGTGCGGCTGGCTGGGAAGGGACCATGGGAGGTTGGCTCCAGGGTGTATCTGGCCCATCTTGCCCAGTCCCGCCTCGCCGGCCACCTTCTAATTAATTTTCTTTCAATGTACACAAATATGTGCACTGGGTCACTAGTCCTATATAATAAAAGGCTAATATGCAAATTGACCAAACAGCGGAATGACTGGTCACTATGAGACACGCTGACCATCAGGAGGCAGACGCTCAACGCAGGAGCTGCCCCCTGGTGGTCAGTGTGCTCCCACAGGGGGAGCACTGCTCGGCCAGAAGCCAGTCTTATGGCTGGCAAGTGCAGCGGCGGCAACGGAGCCTTTTCCGCCTCCACAACAGTCGGACATCCCCCGAGGGCTCCTGGACTGCAAGAGGGCGCAGGGCCTGGTTGAGGGACTCCCAACCCCCGAGTGCACGAATCTTGTGCACCGGGGCCTCTAGCTATCTATATAAATGTGTACACTCTAGATAACTCTGGAGTTCCATCTATCCCGGAAAACCCTAATGCATTAGCCAAAGATCTTAGTCACAGCCATAGCAGAAGTCTCCTGTTACTTGCTTTTTAAAATCAGCATTCATCCATATTTACAACTGCATCGTATTTGACTGAATGAATATAAAACAACTTATGTAATTCATTAAACAGTTGATAGACTTTAAGGCAGCTATTTTCCCCTTACTCTACTATAAACAAAGCTGCTTTGGACATTCAAATACATGTCTCTAGATACACATGTGTAAGCTTTTCTCAAAAATATACACCTAAGAATGAAGCTGCTAGTTTATAGTGTATGCTAATCTTCAATTTTACTAGATATTGACAAGTTATTTTCCAATGTTGTACCAATTTATATTCCTACTAATAATACATGAGGGTTCCTGTTGCTCAACATTCTTGCCAACACTCAGACTTTTAAATTAATTAAGATTCTTTTTATGCATTCTGTCTTGGTAAATGTTCCATGTGTACTTGAAAAGAATGCATACTCTGCTGTTACTGGATAGAGGAAAACATCAATTAGGTCAAGTTGGTTAACAGTGTTGTTCAAGTCTTCTATATCCTACTGATGCTTCTAATGATAACCCAATCTTGCATTAATGACATAAGCTGAGATCTTGATATAGTATATGTCTATGCATTGAAGGACTCAGTTTGACATCATTTTGTTTAGAATTTTTCCATCTATATTTATAAATCAGATTGACCTGTCATTTTCCTCCCCTGTATTGGTAACAGTCCATTTCAATATCACAATTATACTAGGGTTATATAATTAGTTGAAGACTGTACTTCTCTTTGTAACACTGTATAATTTTTATAAGACTGAAATGAACCATTCCTTAAGTATTTAGAACTCAGTTACAAAACCCTCTGATCCTAATGTTTTCTTTGTGGCAAAATTTAAACTACTGGTTTAATGTAGATATTGACAAGTTATTTTCCAATGTTGTACCAATTTATATTCCTACTAACAATACATGAGGGTTCCTGTTGCTCAACATTCTTGATTATAAGAAAATATACATTTTCTACATTTTTAGTAAGGTTTGATCATTTGTATATTTCTACTAATCCTCCATTTCATCTAAGGTGTTGGATGTATTGACAAAATGTTCATAATATCCTCTTTTCTTTTTAATCTCTGTTGCATGTTTATCTTTTTCAAATCCAGTATTACTTATTCATGCTGCTTTTTTCTTTTGCTTCTTTCCTTCTTTTCCCCCTTTAAATTTGTTTTTATCAATCTTTACCAGCAGTTTGTCAATTTTGTTAATTTTCAAAGAACAAACTTTGGCTTTGTTGATGCTTTCCATCATATCTTTTTTTCCTACTTCATTAATTCCTCTTTGAATTTTTATTACTCATTTTTTTCCTATTTTCCTTGGGTTTACCCAGCTATTCTTTTAAGCTCTTTAATTGGATTTTTAGTTAATTGCCTTTACACCACTTTTACTTTATAATATAAGTACTTATGGCTAAAAAGTCTACGTTTTATTTATATCCCATAATTTAAAATCCTTATTGTGAAGTATACATATGTCCCTTTTCCCCAT